>NC_086449.1:622149805-622267305 GCF_028390025.1 Pseudophryne corroboree | reverse complement strand
TGTGTTACTGGTCTTCACATTGCACCGTTGATTCTAGTTACTCCCGGTCAACCCCTTTCACACTGAGTCTGTATCTGAAGTGTGAATCATTAGAACTGGATGGGTTTTTTGGCACGCAAAGGTGAGGTCATGAAAAGTGTGTGGTGACAGCCATCTACCAGCCTTCCCGATCAGCCAACCAGCTCCTTTTAGCGTGACCCGGGTCAAATAACCCAACAAGCACCTTTTACACTGCAGTCTACATGGGCCAGTCCCGGGAATAACCCCCGGTCACGACCCAGGTATCAGACCCAGGACAGACAACCAAAGTCAAGCTGTCACAACTGAGGGCCTGAGCTGACGGAAGGCGGCCTCAGTTGTAGGGGCTGAGATGTACCGGAACCTGGGAGGTTGTATCAGACCCCTGGACATGTAAGTAACATGAAGAGAAAACGCCCGAAGGCGTGACCACGACAACTTGAGTAAAAGTCAATGATATTTATTTATGACAAACTCCATGCATCACAGTAGCAGTAAAAAGTAACATAAAAATCAGCAGAGAAATAATAATACAGTTCCTGGGTACTACAGGGTGGCAGGGGCCACAGAGCTCTGGTGGTATGAGACAGTTATTATCTGCAAGTTGGAAAGTCTTTACCAGGCTCAACTGTAGCAATGAGGAAAGCCCAGGGTCGTACCAGCTGGTGTTCCAGGGAAAGCTGGACTGCTGTAGATAAAATGCTGCTGTGGGTACTGGTTAGAACCAGACAGATGTTGGCACGGAGTGGATACTGGCTGGAACCAGTTAAATAATAAATAAAGCTTGAGAGCGATGCAATGTAGATGAAATGTAGAATTTGAGAGCGTAGAAATAATAATACCGGTGGAGAGTGGTAAACTGCAGAAAGGACACCGGCCCTTTAAGAGAAGCTGTACACTGCTGGAAGCTAAGCTGGAAGCAGGTGATGTTGTAGCTGGAAACAGGTGAGTCCAGAATGGATCGGAGAGTCAGGCTACACCGCAGATGGAATGCTGGTGCGGGTCTCTATAGCAGAAGTCTGGAGACAGGAGCTGGAACCTGGAAGACATTCACAGAAGAGAGACAAACTGGAACTAGGTTTGACAACCAAAGCACTGACGCCTTCCTTGCTCAGGCACAACCTATTTATACCTGCAGCAAGGAAGGCATTGGCTAGGCAATTATGCAAATTAATAATACTGACAACGGATTGGTAGGAAAGATCAGCTGACAGAATCCAAGATGGCTGCGCCCATGCAGACACTTGGAGGGAAGTTTGGATTGTAAACCATGTGGTCTGGAAAACAGTAATGGCGGCGCCGGCCACCGGAGACAGGAGACGCCAGGCTGACAGATGCACATCCGACCACGCGGACACAGCGGAGGCCGCGGCTGATGTAATCGCCACTCAGAATGCAGAAGCTCAGGGACGGCGGCGGAGGCCGCGGGAGACGCCATGCCAGATGTATAAGGCGTTACTGTGACTGCGTCCAGAGAGACAGGAGAGGATGCGGGAATGTGCACATCAGGATAACAGATGGGATCCGGTCCTGGAGCGCTGAGCCAGCCTTAGGAGGCATCTGATAGGTAAGAAATGGCGTCCAGATACCCGGATCGTGACAGCACCCCCCCCCCCCCTTAGGAGTGGCCCCAGGACACTTCTTTGGCTTTTGAGGAAACTTGGAATGGAATCTCCGGACCAAGGCAGGAGCATGTACATCAGAAGCATTGGTCCATGAACGTTCCTCAGGGCCATAACCCTTCCAGTCAATAAGATACTGAAGTTGACCGTAACGGTGACGTGAGTCCAGGATCTTGGCCACTTCATACTCAACGCCTCGTTGAGTTTGGACTTTCGGAGTTGGAGGAAGTGAGGAATGAAACCGATTCAAGATTAGCGGTTTCAACAGGGAAACATGGAATGTCCTGGGTATTTTTAAGAAAGGAGGTAACTGGAGTCTGTAAGCAACAGGATTGATGACTTGATCAATTTTAAAAGGACCGATGAAGCGAGGTGCAAACTTCATACTGGGAACTCTTAACCTCAAATTCTTCGTGGATAACCATACCCGATCACCCACCTTGAGAGCAGGAACTGCTCGACGCTTCTTATCCGCAAACTTCTTGTACCTGAACGATGCCTTGAGCAGAGCTGATCGTACGCTCTTCCAGATATTGGCAAACTGATGCAAGGTGATATCCACTGCAGGAACAGAAGTTGCTGGAAGCGGTTGGAACTCAGAGACTTTAGGGTGGAATCCAAAGTTGGTGAAGAATGGTGTTGAAGAAGATGAAGAATGATACTGGTTGTTATGACAGAACTCGGCCCAGGGAAGTAATTGAACCCAGTCATCTTGAGAGGAGGACACATAGATGCGGAGGAAGGACTCCAAGTCCTGATTCACCCTCTCAGTTTGACCATTGGTCTGAGGATGGTAAGCCGTGGAAAACTTTAGCTTGACTTGGAGGACTTGACATAAACTTCGCCAGAATTTGGCTGTGAATTGAACTCCTCGATCTGAGATAATTTCTTCAGGAAGACCGTGGAGTCGGAAGATCTCTTGTATAAATACTTGAGCCAACTTGAAAGCTGACGGAAGACCGGTGAGAGGAATGAAGTGTGCCATCTTGGTGAACCGGTCAACTACCACCCAGATGGTATTGAACTTGTTGCACATGGGCAAATCTGTAATAAAATCCATCGACAAATGGGTCCATGGTCGACGGGGAACAGATAGTGGAACCAGTTGCCCCGCAGGCGACTGGCGGGATACTTTATGTTGGGCACACTTTGGGCAAGATGCAATAAACTCCAAAACGTCCTTTTTCAGAGTTGGCCACCAATAGGACCTAGAGATAAACTCCAGGGTTTTTTGGATACCTGTATGTCCGGCAAAGCGGGAAGCATGGGCCCAATGCATGAGCTTCTTCCTTAGTGTCGGCTTCACAAAACTTTTCCCTGATGGGGGCGTAGAGTCCATCCCTACCGTGGAGAATGCCAACGGATTTATAATAGGATGCTTGTCTGAAGACTCTGACTCATTTTCTTGCTCCCATGAGCGGGAAAGGGCATCGGCCTTGCGATTCTGAGAGCCCGGACAGAACTGGAGTTTAAAGTCGAATCTGGAAAAGAAAAGTGCCCATCTGGCCTGACGAGGGTTGAGACATTGTGCGCCTTTTAGATATAGAAGGTTCTTGTGGTCTGTAAGTATGGTGATTGAATGAGAAGCTCCCTCCAACAGATATCTCCACTCCTCTAGAGCGAGCTTGATGGCTAGCAACTCCTGGTCGCCAATGGCATAGTTGCGCTCCGCTGGGGAGAACTTCCGGGAGAAGAAACTGCAAGGATGTAAATGGCCATCTTTAGCCCTCTGAGATAACACCGCTCCTACTCCAACGGAGGAGGCATCCACCTCTAAGATGAAAGGAGAGTCGATGTCAGGCTGTTTCAGGACAGGCGCAGAGATGAACCTCTGTTTCAAAAGATGAAAAGCTTGCATGGCTTCTTCAGACCACTTGGACGGGTTAGCACCCTTCTTGGTGAAAGCAGTAATAGGCGCCACAATGGTGGAAAAGTCTCGTATAAACTTTCGGTAATAATTGGCGAACCCTAAGAACCTCTGGACCCCTTTGAGGGTTAAGGGTACCGGCCAATTCTGGATTGCTTGTAGTTTCTCAGGATCCATCTCTAGTCCGTAACCGGACACAATGTACCCTAGAAACGGAATGGACTTGACTTCAAAGACGCATTTCTCTAATTTGCAGTAGAGATGATTGACACGGAGACGGGACAGAACCTCCTTTACCCAAAAACGATGTTCCTCTAAATTGTTGGCAAAAATGAGGATATCATCTAGATAGACCACGACATGACGGTATAGAATGTCTCTGAAGATCTCATTGACGAAATGCTGGAAGACAGCTGGAGCATTGCTCAATCCGAAGGGCATGACGAGGTACTCATAATGTCCGTCACGGGTGTTAAATGCGGTCTTCCACTCGTCACCCTCACGGATCCGGATGAGATTGTATGCACCTCTCAAGTCCAGCTTTGTAAAGATGGTAGCTCCGCTAACTCTGTCAAAGAGCTCAGTAATCAGGGGTAAAGGATAGCGGTTCTTGATGGTAATGTCGTTCAAACCTCTGTAGTCGATGCACGGCCGCAGACCACCATCTTTCTTTTTTACAAAGAAGAAGCCTGCGCCGGCTGGAGAAGAAGAAGGTCGAATGAACCCCTTTGCTAGGTTCTCTTTAATGTATTCCTCCATAGAATGCGTCTCAGGCAGAGACAACGGATAAGTTCGGCCTCGAGGTGGAACCTTCCCTGGAACGAGATCAATCGGGCAGTCCCATTCTCTATGAGGAGGAAGGATATCAGCAGAAGCTTTACTGAACACATCCGTGAAATCTTGATATGGAGGAGGTGGAACATCAGACGACCTGGGGGAGGAAGAACAGACAGGCAACACTTTAAACAAACATGTCTCAGCACAGGAGGAACCCCATGCCAGAATTTGCGTAGTCGTCCAATCAATTGTAGGATTGTGAAGACGGAGCCATGGAAGGCCCAGGACCACAGGATGTGTGGCTCTTGGAATCACTAAAAGTGAAATAAGTTCGGAATGAAGAACTCCCACTCTCAGACGAACTGGTAGAGTCCTTAGAGCAATAACTATCAAAAATTTTACTGCCATCCACGGCAGTTAAGGAAAAGGAGGAAGGAAGTCTCTCGGTGGGTAGGGACCACAGTTTAACATAGGCTTCGGTAATAAAGTTCCCAGCTGCTCCGGAATCCAGGAGGGCAATGACGTTCTGATAACGTTGAGCAACTTGAAGCGAGACTGGGAGATTACAATCTTGAGGGGATGGAGAGGAGATCATTACTCCTAGCCGGCCCTCTCCTTGGCGAGCTAGGGTCTGGAGTCCCGGACGTTTGGGACAAGCATTAATGGTGTGAGACGGAGCTGCACAATAAAGACAGAGAGACTCGGAGAGACGTCTTCGGCGCTCAGCAGGAGTTAAACGGGAACGGCCAATTTGCATGGGCTCATCTTTAGTTGGTGACAGTTGGCGAGGAGGAGGAGCAGAAGATTTTGGAGCAGATGATCTTCCACGCTCAGTTGCTCTCTCTCTGAAACGTAAGTCAACTTTTGTACAAAGTGAGATTAGCTCATCTAACTTGGAGGGTAAGTCTCTGGTAGCTAACTCGTCTTTAATACACTCAGATAAACCATGCCAGAATGCAGCATACAGGGCCTCGTCGTTCCATGCCAGTTCGGATGCCAGGATCTGGAACTGTATAAGATATTGTCCTACAGTACGTGATCCCTGGCGTAAACGGAGAATCTCAGACGAAGCTGAAGTTACCCGGCCTGGCTCGTCGAAGATGCGCCTGAATGTTGACACGAATGCAGTGTAAGAAGATAGCAGGGTGTCGGACCTCTCCCATAACGGTGATGCCCAATCAAGGGCTGAGCCACTGAGAAGAGAGATGATGTAGGCAATTTTTGTACGGTCACTGGGAAAATTGCCAGGTTGTAGCTCAAACTGAATCTCACACTGGTTGAGAAATCCCCTGCAGAATCTTGGAGATCCGTCAAATTTTGCTGGCGTTGGAAGATGAAGACGTGGAGCAGAAATGGGTAAGGTGGGTGGGGTTATAGCTGGAGTCACTGTGGTTGACGCACCGGACGCGTCTGATCCACGGAGAGTTGTCTGAATCCCATCCAGCCGAGTAGAGAGATCCCGGAGACAGCGGATGATGTGGCCCTGTGCAGCCTCCTGATGTTCAAGTCGGGCTGCCAGTTCTTGCATCGGCCTGGCCGCTTGATCCTGGTCTCCGGCTGGATTCATTTGGTCAGTGCTTACTGTCACAACTGAGGGCCTGAGCTGACGGAAGGCAGCCTCAGTTGTAGGGGCTGAGATGTACCGGAACCTGGGAGGTTGTATCAGACCCCTGGACATGTAAGTAACATGAAGAGAAAACGCCCGAAGGCGTGACCACGACAACTTGAGTAAAAGTCAATGATATTTATTTATGACAAACTCCATGCATCACAGTAGCAGTAAAAAGTAACATAAAAATCAGCAGAGAAATAATAATACAGTTCCTGGGTACTACAGGGTGGCAGGGGCCACAGAGCTCTGGTGGTATGAGACAGTTCTTATTATCTGCAAGTTGGAAAGTCTTTACCAGGCTCAACTGTAGCAATGAGGAAAGCCCAGGGTCGTACCAGCTGGTGTTCCAGGGAAAGCTGGACTGCTGTAGATAAAATGCTGCTGTGGGTACTGGTTAGAACCAGACAGATGTTGGCACGGAGTGGATACTGGCTGGAACCAGTTAAATAATAAATAAAGCTTGAGAGCGATGCAATGTAGATGAAATGTAGAATTTGAGAGCGGAGAAATAATAATACCGGTGGAGAGTGGTAAACTGCAGAAAGGACACCGGCCCTTTAAGAGAAGCTGTACACTGCTGGAAGCTAAGCTGGAAGCAGGTGATGTTGTAGCTGGAAACAGGTGAGTCCAGAATGGATCGGAGAGTCAGGCTACACCGCAGATGGAATGCTGGTGCGGGTCTCTATAGCAGAAGTCTGGAGACAGGAGCTGGAACCTGGAAGACATTCACAGGAGAGACACAAACTGGAACTAGGTTTGACAACCAAAGCACTGACGCCTTCCTTGCTCAGGCACAACCTATTTATACCTGCAGCAAGGAAGGCATTGGCTAGGCAATTATGCAAATTAATAATACTGACAACGGATTGGTAGGAAAGATCAGCTGACAGAATCCAAGATGGCTGCGCCCATGCAGACACTTGGAGGGAAGTTTGGATTGTAAACCATGTGGTCTGGAAAACAGTAATGGCGGCGCCGGCCACCGGAGACAGGAGACGCCAGGCTGACAGATGCACATCCGACCACGCGGACACAGCGGAGGCCGCGGCTGACGTAATCGCCACTCAGAATGCAGAAGCTCAGGGACGGCGGCGGAGGCCGCGGGAGACGCCATGCCAGATGTATAAGGCGTTACTGTGACTGCGTCCAGAGAGACAGGAGAGGATGCGGGAATGTGCACATCAGGATAACAGATGGGATCCGGTCCTGGAGCGCTGAGCCAGCCTTAGGAGGCATCTGATAGGTAAGAAATGGCGTCCAGATACCCGGATCGTGACACAAGCTTTTCGCACAGAGACAGGACCCAGGTTGCCCCAGCAATATCCCAGGTTAGAGGCTCAGTGTGGAAGGTGTATAAAAAGAAAACTGGAAGTGTTGCCCAAAGCAACCACTCTGATTCTAGATAACATTTATCTAGCAGATTCTAGAGACAGCTCCACCATCCCTTTCTAGAGTCGTTTGTAGTCTACCTCAAAGTGTGATTTCTCCAAATTAAAATAATTGCCTAAACAAACTTCTAATACAATCTATATAATGGCTTCGCTCCCTACACAGTTTCAATTTATCTCATCAGAAACCAAGTGAATAAAAAGGGAACTCACCCCATACCTGTCATTTCCATGTCGCCATTTTTTTTTTTTTATCTTAAATGGACTTTCCATTTAAATTCTTTATCATTGTGAAATACATAGTTTTAGGACCTACCCAAAAGAGTTACAATGAATGTACAATATACTGTAGGACTATGAATACCCATCAATAAATTGAGGCAGCCCAATCAAAATAAATAAAAAAAAACACACACCAATAGGATTTCCAGCCATTAGACATTTGAGGCATTCCCAAAACAGCTAGCAGATTGTGTGTCCGTCAACACATACATGAAATCTAAGCAAAATAGTAGTACGAGAAAGTGCCTTTGCTCCTATGAATAATGTACCAAGTCCCCCCCCCTCATGCCCCCCCCCCCAAAAAAAAAAAATTACAAGAAAATAGAACTCATATGGAAAATACTTCCTTTAGGCACAGTTCTTTGAAGCAGTGATTTTTATGAGGTAAGGTTATGACTGAATTTGGGAAGCAGTAAGAATTGTAAAAGTATTTCAATAAGCTTCAGGGTTGCATAAAATATTCAGATCAGAAAGCAAAAAAACTAATTTTTTGAAGGAAAACTAGAAAAAAAATAAAAAAAACAATTGCTGAGTAATTCTACATTTTTAAAATGTGTTTTACTAGAAAGCGTGATTATATTGCTGTTTATTTTTTCCCTTTACTAGGTTAAATTCGGCGGCAAAACCTACTAATACCCCTTTCAGACATGCTCTAAATTCCCGAGTTTTTACACATGAACGCGCATCAACCCAGGAATTTGGTATGTCTGAAAGGCACCGACCCGGGAATGTGATCCAGGTCGCCAACCCTGCAATTGACATGGGTTTTTCCCAGGTTGTCTTCCCGGGTTAAGTCTGAAAGGCGCGACCCGGGAATTTGCTCTCTGGCTGCATGAAAAAGGTTTTCATTGGTCAGAAAGGGCCGCCTGATGCCTGCTGATGACCTCATCAGCGGCAGACGGAGGGGAACAGACGCCACAGCAGCATGGGAGGAAGCAGAGAGCTTTGCTGTGAAGTGTGGCAATGCCAGAGTGCAGAAGGTACACAGAGCTGTGCATGTATGTGTGCCAGTGCCAGAGAGTGCCAGAGTAACACAGAGCTGTGCAGAGAAGTCTGCAGAAGTGTGCAGAGAAGTCTGCAGAAGTGTGCCAGAGGGTGCCAGTGAAGAGACTGCCATTTTGTTCATAATGGCTCACTGGAAGGAGGTGGTGGTCCAGGAGCTACTACATGTGAGGGGTGAGGAGGAAATTAAATCACAAATAACAGGGACTGTTAAGGATGCCATGATCTATGGCAACATTGCAAAGATCCTGTCCAGCAGAGGTATTGTGAAGACACAACAGCAAGTTCTTAACAAACTAAAGTCCCTTAAGAAACAATATACCAAGGTCCATGACCACAATGGAAATCGCAGTGGTATGGGAAGGATGGAGTGGCACTTATATGAACTGTGCAGCAACATGTTTGGCCATACAGCACTTAGCAATCCCGTTGCCCTATCCTCATCTAGTGATGCTGGCACGCTGTCTGCTATACCATCAGCAGCGGCTACATCGTCTCCAGAGTGCAGCCAGCAGAGCCCGGCATCATCGCAGAGCCTATTTGATGATGATCCAGATGTTGATTCGGATGTCACCATCATGATCGATCCAAACAAGGCCACAGATGTGACAGCATCGTCGCAGAGCACGGGGGATCATTCCCTACCACAGACCCAGGGAGACAAGCCTACGCTCAAACAGTAAGTTTCCGGCATTATCATTGTCAGAGACATATTTAACATTTAGAATATGACAATACTTTTATGTAGTATACTAACAGTAATGACTATGATATTGTGACGTAATAGGGTGTTATTATTAAACTGTACCTATTGCTGCATTCAAATTGTGCTAGCGTATGGTAACCGCAAGCACAGATGTATTAATATATTTTATTAATCTATTTGTCCAACTTACACTTCTGTGCCATATCCCATTGTTACCTTTGAGATGGTCAAAAAAAATTCTGTTTTGTTTTTTAGTTTACACAGTCCCGCCTCGTAGGAAAAAGAAGACCAAAATAGAGGTAGCTACAAAAGCCATGACAAATATCCTGTGCGACCAACTACGCGAGATGGATTCAGATTGGCAGAGTCAAGAGGATGCAAGATTGCAAAAATTTATGGACAATGAACGTGAACTGCAGAGGAAATTGCTAACGCAAATGGTAGCTTTGCAGGATAAGATCAGCAGCGAGAACCGTGAATTCCTAGGTCAGCTTTTTTCCAAAATGACTTCTACACCACAATTTACAAACACTCATTCTGACCTACAATCGCATTCTCACACCACATTTGGTCCAAAAACACGGTATGCCCAGCAAGGCCAGTCTCCACCATATTTTGGGCCTAGATCCCAGTTTATGCAGCAAGCCGAGTCTCCACCATATTTTGGGCCTAGATCCCAGTATATGCAGCAAGCCCAGTCTCCCACCTCTTTTGGGGATACTCGCCAGTATATGCAGCAAGCCCAGTCTCCCACCTCTTTTGGGGACACTCACCAGTTTGCGCAGCAAGCCCAGTCTCCCACCACTTTTGGGGATACTCACCAGTTTGCGCAGCAAGCCCAGTCTCCCACCTCTTTTGGGGATACTCACCAGTTTGCGCAGCAAGCCCAGTCTCCAACATCCTTTAATTCGACCTCGAATACATTGAAGAATAGACTGAGAGGTCCAAAATTTGGAGATTCATTATCTAGTACAACTCCAGAGGAATCTACTCCCAGCAATAAACCACAGTACCAAATTCTCTAATGTAAACTGTGCACATACAGTAAATGTTTGTTCTATGTTTATTGGTTGGGTATTGTGCCCATAACTTTATTTTTGTTTAATGTTTTGTTTGTGAAATACGTATGTTTAAAATGCGTATGTTTGTCTTAAAAAATTCAGGTATTGCGCATATGCTCATAATTATGAGTACATCATACTCCTTGGTCTTATGATTATCTCGTTTGTATTTTTCACTGCAATACCGCAGCACTTTTTTTTTAATGTAGAACAGGGGTCTTCAACCATTGCCCTGCAGCTGTTATGGAACTACACTTCCCAGCATTTTCTGCCACCGTTTAGCATGGGCTAAAATCTAAAATGTGGATGGGCATGCTGGGAACTGAAGTTCCATAACAGCTGCAGGGCAAAGGTTTAAGACCCTTGTGATACACCATGCCCTTCGGCAAAACTACTTTTTTGCACTGCAATACAGCAGCACTTTTATGTTATGGCTAAAGTGGGTGTAATGCACCTGTCATTCCTAAAAAGTTTTTGTACTATACCATATATGTCCTCATAATTGGGGAGTATCTCATTAAAGATGCAAAAGATGTGCGCACACGTTTTACAAGTTGAAAAAAAACTTTTATTCTTTCTAAAATAAACATTTTTGGAAAATAAAAACTGGTGTTCTATTTATTGGTATATAAATATGAAATTACTGTATTCCTAACATGGAATTTACTAGCCTGCCCTCCCCTTTGCATGACCTCATTATTATGTGCCTGCAAACCGTCCCCTTAAAATGATGACACTGCCTTAAAAACTGAAAAATCCAGCTTATGTCTGAAAGGGGCCAACCCGGGAATTTCCCGGGTCTGTGGTGTAGTATGAAAGGGGGTCTGAAGAAAAACCCGTGTTTTTGCTGGAGAGAACATACCGGGACTTGAGCAGGGTAATTCCCGGGTCATATGTCTGAAAGGGGTATAATGTGCGTTTTGAAAAACATCACACATCACATGCATTTTTTAGTCTCATACCAGAAGATTCACTATCATGCGGCTTGGAAACTGAAACTTCATGCAATTTCTTGGTGTTTTAATTAGAGATGTGCACCGGAAATTTTTCGGGTTTTGTGTTTTGGTTTTGGGTTCGGTTCCGTGGCCGTGTTTTGGGTTCGAACGCGTTTTGGCAAAACCTCACCGAATTTTCTCTGACGTCCTAAGTGGATGCTGGGGACTCCGTCAGGACCATGGGGATTAGCGGCTCCGCAGGAGACAGGGCACAAAAGTAAAAGCTTTAGGATCAGGTGGTGTGCACTGGCTCCTCCCCCTATGACCCTCCTCCAAGCCTCAGTTAGATTTTTGTGCCCGGCCGAGAAGGGTGCAATCTAGGTGGCTCTCATAAAGAGCTGCTTAGAGTAAAAGTTTGTTAGGTTTTTTATTTTCAGTGAGTCCTGCTGGCAACAGGCTCACTGCTACGAGGGACTTAGGGGAGAGAAGTGAACTCACCTGCGTGCAGGATGGATTGGCTTCTTAGGCTACTGGACACCATTAGCTCCAGAGGGAGTCGGAACACAGGTCTCACCCTGGGGTTCGTCCCGGAGCCGCGCCGCCGACCCCCCTTGCAGATGCCGAAAAGTGAAGGTCCAGAAACGGCGGCAGAAGACTCTTCAGTCTTCATAAGGTAGCGCACAGCACTGCAGCTGTGCGCCATTGTTGTCAGCACACTTCATAGCAGCGGTCACTGAGGGTGCAGGGCGCTGGGGGGGGGGCGCCCTGGGCAGCAAAGATAGTACCTTATTCTGGCTAAAAATACATCACATATAGCCCCTGGGGGCTATATGGATGTATTTAACCCCTGCCAGGTCTCAGAAAAACGGGAGAAGAAGCCCGCCGAAAAGGGGGCGGGGCCTATTCTCCTCAGCACACAGCGCCATTTTCCCTCACAGAAATGCTGGTGGGAAGGCTCCCAGGCTCTCCCCTGCACTGCACTACAGAAACAGGGTTAAAACAGAGAGGGGGGCACTTATTTGGTGATATGTATATATATATATATATATATATATATTAAAATGCTATAAGGGAAAAACACTTATATAAAGGTTGTCCCTGTATAATTATAGCGTTTTTGGTGTGTGCTGGCAAACTCTCCCTCTGTCTCCCCAAAGGGCTAGTGGGGTCCTGTCCTCTTATCAGAGCATTCCCTGTGTGTGTGCTGTGTGTCGGTACGTGTGTGTCGACATTTATGAGGACGATGTTGGTGAGGAGGCGGAGCAATTGCCTGAAATGGTGATGTCACTCTCTAGGGAGTCGACACCGGAATGGATGGCTTATTTAAGGAATTACGTGATAATGTCAACACGCTGCAAGGTCGGTTGACGACATGAGACGGCCGGCAAACAAATTAGTACCTGTCCAGGCGTCTCAAACACCGTCAGGGGCTGTAAAACGCTCATTTACCTCAGTCGGTCGACACGGACACTGACTCCAGTGTCGACGGTGAAGAAACAAACGTATTTTCCTTTAGGGCCACACGTTACATGTTAAGGGCAATGAAGGAGGTGTTACATATTTCTGATACTACAAGTACCACAAGAAGGGTATTATGTGGGGTGTGAAAAAACTACCTGTAGTTTTTCCTGAATCAGATAAATTAAATGAAGTGTGTGATGATGCGTGGGTTTCCCCCGATAGAAAATTATTGGCGGTATACCCTTTCCCGCCAGAAGTTAGGGCGCGTTGGGAAACACCCTTTAGGGTGGATAAGGCGCTCACACGCTTATCAAAACAAGTGGCGGTACCGTCTCCAGATAGGGCCGCCCTCAAGGAGCCAGCTGAGAGGCTGGAAAATATCCTAAAAAGGTATATACACACATACTGGTGTTATACTGCGACCAGCGATCGCCTCAGCCTGGATGTGCAGCGCTGGGGTGGCTTGGTCGGATTCCCTGACTGAAAATATTGATACCCTTGACAGGGACAGTATTTTATTGACTATAGAGCATTTAAAGGATGCATTTCTATATATGCGAGATGCACAGAGGGATATTTGCACTCTGGCATCAAGAGTAAGTGCGATGTCCATATCTGCCAGAAGATGTTTATGGACACGACAGTGGTCAGGTGATGCAGATTCCAAACGGCACATGGAAGTATTGCCGTATAAAGGGGAGGAGTTATTTGGGGTCGGTCCATCGGACCTGGTGGCCTCGGCAACAGCTGGAAAATCCACCTTTTTTACCCCAAATCACATCTCAGCAGAAAAAGACACCGTCTTTTCAGCCTCAGTCCTTTCGTCCCCATAAGGGCAAGCGGGCAAAAGGCCAGTCATATCTGCCCAGGGATAGAGGAAAGGGAAGAAGACTGCAGCAGGCAGCTCATTCCCAGGAACAGAAGCCCTCCACAGCTTCTGCCAAGTCCTCAGCATGACGCTGGGGCCGTACAAGCGGACTCAAGTGCGGTGGGGGGTCGTCTCAAGAGTTTCAGCGCGTAGTGGGCTCACTCGCAAGTGGACCCCTGGATCCTACAAGTAGTATCCCAGGGGTACAGACTGGAAATTCGAGACGTCTCCCCCTCGCAGGCTCCTGATGTCTGCTTTACCAACGTCTTCCTCCGACAGGGAGGCAGTATTGGAAACAATTCACAAGCTGTATTCCCAGCAGGTGATAATCAAAGTACCCCTCCTACAACAAGGAAAGGGGTATTATTCCACACTATATTGTGGTACTGAAGCCAGACGGCTCAGTGAGACCTATTCTAAACGGGAAATCTTTGAACACTTACATACAAAGGTTCAAATCAAGATGGAGTCACTCAGAGCAGTGATAGCGAACCAGGAAGAAGGGGACTATATGGTGTCCCTGGACATCAAGGATGCTTACCTCCATGTCCCAAATTGCCCTTCTCACCAAGGGTACCTCAGGTTCGTGGTACGGAACTGTCACTATCAGTTTCAGACGCTGCCGTTTGGATTGTCCACGGCACCCCGGGTCTTTACCAAAGTAATGGCCGAAATGATGATTCTTCTTCAAAGAAAAGGCGTCTTAATTATCCCTTACTTGGACGATCTCCTGATAAGGGCAAGGTCCAGAGAACAGTTGGAAGTCGGAGTAGCACTATCTCAAGTAGTTCTACGACAGCACGGGTGGATTCTAAATATCCAAAATCGCAGCCGTTTCCGACGACACGTCTGCTGTTCCTAGGGATGGTTCTGGACACAGTCCAGAAAAAGGTGTTTCTCCCGGAGGAGAAAGCCAGGGAGTTATCCGAGCTAGTCAGGAACCTCCTAAAACCAGGAAAAGTGTCAGTGCATCATTGCATAAGAGTCCTGGGAAAAATGGTGGCTTATTACGAAGCGATTCCATTCGGCAGATTCCACGCAAGAACTTTTCAGTGGGATCTGCTGGACAAATGGTCCGGATCGCAAGGTCAGCCGGTATTGATCCAGTGGGACAACATCACGGCAGTCGCCCACGTAAACAGACAGGGCGGCACAAGAAGCAGGAGGGCAATGGCAGAAACTGCAAGGATTTTTCGCTGGGCGGAAAATCATGTGATAGCACTGTCAGCAGTGTTCATTCCGGGAGTGGACAACTGGGAAGCAGATTTCCTCAGCAGGCACAACCTCCACCCGGGAGAGTGGGGACTTCATCGGGAAGTCTTCCACATGATTGTGAACCGTTGGAAAAGACCAAAGGTGGACATGATGGCGTCCCGCCTGAACAAAAAACTGGACAAGTATTGCGCCAGGTCAAAAGACCCTCAGGCAATAGCTGTGGACGTTCTGGTAACACCGTGGGTGTACCAGTCGGTGTATGTCTTCCCTCCTCTGCTTCTCATACCCAAGGTATTGAGAATTATAAGACGTAGAGGAGTAAGAACTATACTCGTGGCTCCGGATTGGCCAAGAAGGACTTGGTACCCGGAACTTCAAGAGATGCTCACAGAGGACTCATGGCCTCTGCCGCTAAGAAGGGACTTGCTTCAGCAAGTACCATGTCTGTTCCAAGACTTACCGCGGCTGCGTTTGACGGCATGGCGGTTGAACGCCGGATCCTAAGGGAAAAAGGCATTCCGGAAAAGGTCATTCCTACCCTGGTCAAGCCAGGAAGGAGGTGACCGCACAACATTATCACCACATGTGGCGAAAATATGTTGCGTGGTGTGAGGCCAGGAAGGCCCCATGAAGAAATTTCAACTCGGTCGTTTCCTGCATTTCCTGCAAACAGGAGTGTCTATGGGCCTCAAATTGGGGTCCATTAAGGTTCAAATTTCGGCCCTGTCGATTTTCTTCCAGAAAGAATTGGCTTCAGTTCCTGAAGTCCAGAAGTTGTCAAGGGAGTACTGCATATACAACCCCCTTTTTGTGCCTCCAGTGGCACTGTGGGATCTCAACGTAGTTCTGGGATTCCTAAAATCACATTGGTTTAAACCGCTCAAATCTGTGGATTTGAAATATCTCACAGGGAAAGTGACCATGCTGTTGGCCCTGGCCTCGGCCAGGCGAGTGTCAGAATTGGCGGCGTTTGTCTCAAAAAGCCCATATCTGATTGTCCATTCGGACAGGGCAGAGCTGCGGACTCATCCCCAGTTTCTCCCTAAGGTGGTGTCAGTGTTTCACCCGAACCAGCTTATTGTGGTACCTGCGGCTACTAGGGACTTGGAGGACTCCAAGTTGCTAGATGTTGTCAGGGCCCTGAAAATATAGGTTTCCAGGACGGCTGGAGTCAGGAAAACTGACTTGCTGTTATCCTGTATGCACCCAACAAACTGGGTGCTCTTGCTTCTAAGCAGACGATTGCTAGTTGGATGTGTAGTACAATTCAGCTTGCACATTCTGTGGCAGGCCTGCCACAGCCAAAATATGTAAATGCCCATTCCACAAGGAAGGTGGGCTCATCTTGGGCGGCTGCCCGAGGGGTCTCGGCTTTACAACTTTGTCGAGCTGATACTTGGTCAGGGGCACACCCTGACTGAGGAGGACCTGGAGTTCTCTCATTCGGTGCTGCAGAGTCATCCGCACTCTCCCGCCCATTTGGGAGCTTTGGTATAATCCCCATGGTCCTGACGGAGTCCCCAGCATCCACTTAGGACGTCAGAGAAAATAAGAATTTACTTACCGATAATTCTATTTCTCGTAGTCCGTAGTGGATGCTGGGCGCCCATCCCAAGTGCGGATTGTCTGCAATACTTGTACATAGTTATTGTTACAAAAATCGGGTTATTATTGTTGTGAGCCATCTTTTCAGAGGCTCCGCTGTTATCATGCTGTTAACTGGGTTCAGATCACAGGTTGTACAGTGTGATTGGTGTGGCTGGTATGAGTCTTACCCGGGATTCAAAATCCTTCCTTATTGTGTACGCTCGTCCGGGCACAGTATCCTAACTGAGGCTTGGAGGAGGGTCATAGGGGGAGGAGCCAGTGCACACCACCTGATCCTAAAGCTTTTACTTTTGTGCCCTGTCTCCTGCGGAGCCGCTAATCCCCATGGTCCTGACGGAGTCCCCAGCATCCACTACGGACTACGAGAAATAGAATTATCGGTAAGTAAATTCTTATTTTTTTTGTCGGATTCGGGTGTGTTTTGGATTCGGGTGTTTTTTTCAAAAAACCCTAAAAAACAGCTTAAATCATAGAATTTGGGGGTCATTTTGATCCCAAAGTATTATTAACCTCAATAACCATAATTTCCTCTCATTTTCAGTCTATTCTGAACACCTCACAATATTATTTTTAGTCCTAAAATTTGCACCGAGGTCGCTGGATGACTAAGCTCAGCGACCCAAGTGGCCGACACAAACACCTGGCCCATCTAGGAGTGGCACTGCAGTGTCACGCAGGATGGCCCTTCCAAAAAACACTCCACAAACAGCACATGACGCAAAGAAAAAAAGAGGCGCAATGAGGTAGCTGTGTGACTAAGCTCAGCGACCCAAGTGGCCGACACAAACACCTGGCCCATCTAGGAGTGGCACTGCAGTGTCACGCAGGATGGCCCTTCCAAAAAACACTCCACAAACAGCACATGACGCAAAGAAAAAAAGAGGCGCAATGAGGTAGCTGTGTGAGTAAGCTAAGCGACCCTAGTGGCCGACACAAACACCTGGCCCATCTAGGAGTGGCACTGCAGTGTCAGGCCGGATGGCCCTATCAAAAAATACTCCCCAAACAGCACATGACGCAAAGAAGAAAAAAAAGTGGCGCAATGAGGTAGCTGTGTGAGTAAGCTAAGCGACCCTAGTGGCCGACACAAACACCTGGCCCATCTAGGAGTGGCACTGCAGTGTCACGCAGGATGGCCCTTCCAAAAAACACTCCCCAAACAGCACATGACGCAAAGAAATATTAAAGAAAAAAGAGGTGCAAGATGGAATTGTCCTTGGGCCCTCCCACCCACCCTTATGTTGTATAAACAGGACATGCACACTTTAACCAACCCATCATTTCAGTGACAGGGTCTGCCACACGACTGTGACTGAAATGACGGGTTGGTTTGGACCCCCACCAAAAAAGAAGCAATTAATCTCTCCTTGCACAAACTGGCTCTACAGAGGCAAGATGTCCACCTCATTATCATCCTCCAATTCATCACCGTGTACATCCCCCTCCTCACAGATTATCAATTCGTCCCCACTGGAATCCACCATCACAGCTCCCTGTGTACTTTGTGGAGGCAATTGCTGCTGGTGAATGTCTCCATGGAGGAATGGATTATAATTCATTTTAATGAACATCATCTTCTCCACATTTTCTGGAAGTAACCTCGTACGCCGATTGCTGACAAGGTGAGCGGCGGCACTAAACACTCTTTCGGAGTACACACTTGTGGGAGGGCAACTTAGGTAGAATAAAGCCAGTTTCTGCAAGGGCCTCCAAATTGCCTCTTTTTCCTGCCAGTATACGTACGGACTGTCTGACGTGCCTACTTGGATGCGGTCACTCATATAATCCTCCACCATTCTTTCAATGGTGAGAGAATCATATGCAGTGACAGTAGACGACATGTCCGTAATCGTTGTCAGGTCCTTCAGTCCGGACCAGATGTCAGCATCAGCAGTCGCTCCAGACTGCCCTGCATCACCGCCAGCGGGTGGGCTCGGAATTCTGAGCCTTTTCCTCGCACCCCCAGTTGCGGGAGAATGTGAAGGAGGAGATGTTGACAGGTCGCGTTCCGCTTGACTTGACAATTTTCTCACCAGCAGTTCTTTGAACCCCTGCAGACTTGTGTCTGCCGGAAAGAGAGATACAACGTAGGTTTTAAATCTAGGATCGAGCACGGTGGCCAAAATGTAGTGCTCTGATTTCAACAGATTGACCACCCGTGAATCCTTGTTAAGCAAATTAAGGGCTCCATCCACAAGTCCCACATGCCTAGCGGAATCGCTCAGTGTTAGCTCCTCCTTCAATGTCTCCAGCTTCTTCTGCAAAAGCCTGATGAGGGGAATGACCTGACTCAGGCTGGCAGTGTCTGAACTGACTTCACGTGTGGCAAGTTCAAAAGGTTGCAGAACCTTGCACAACGTTGAAATCATTCTCCACTGCGCTTGAGACAGGTGCATTCCACCTCCTATATCGTGCTCAGTTGTATAGGCTTGAATGGCCTTTTGCTGCTCCTCCAACCTCTGAAGCATATAGAGGGTTGAATTCCACCTCGTTACCACTTCTTGCTTCAGATGATGGCAGGGCAGGTTCAGGCGTTTTTGGTGTTGCTCCAGTCTTCTGTACGTGGTGCCTGTACGCCGAAAGTGTCCCGCAATTCTTCTGGCCACCGACAGCATCTCTTGCACGCCCCTCTCGTTTTTTAAATAATTCTGCACCACCAAATTCAAGGTATGTGCAAAACATGGGACGTGCTGGAATTTGCCCATATTTAATGCACACACAATATTGCTGGCGTTGTCCGATGCCACAAATCCACAGGAGAGTTTAATTGGGGTAAGCCATTCTGCGATGATCTTCCTCAGTTGCCGTAAGAGGTTTTCAGCTGTGTGCGTATTCTGGAAAGCGGTGATACAAAGCGTAGCCTGCCTAGGAAAGAGTTGGCGTTTGCGAGATGCTGCTACTGGTGCCGCCGCTGCTGTTCTTGCGGCGGGAGTCAATACATCTACCCAGTGGGCTGTCACAGTCATATAGTCCTGAGTCTGCCCTGCTCCACTTGTCCACATGTCCGTGGTTAAGTGGACATTGGGTACAACTGCATTTTTTAGGACACTGGTGAGTCTTTTTCTGAGGTCTGTGTACATTTTCGGTATCGCCTGCCTAGAGAAATGGAACCTAGATGGTATTTGGTACCGGGGACACAGTACCTCAAACAAGTCTATAGTTGGCTCTGCAGTAATGATGGATACCGGAACCACGTTTCTCACCGCCCAGGATGCCAAGGCCTCAGTTATCCGCTTTGCAGCAGGATGACTGCTGTGATATTTCATCTTTCTCGCAAAGGACTGTTGGACAGTCAATTGCTTGGTGGAAGTAGTAAAAGTGGTCTTACGACTTCCCCTCTGGGATGACCATCGACTCCCAGCAGCAACAACAGCAGCGCCAGCAGCAGTAGGCGTTACACTCAAGGATGCATCGGAGGAATCCCAGGCAGGAGAGGACTCGTCAGAATTGCCAGTGACATGGCCTGCAGGACTATTAGCATTCCTGGGGAAGGAGGAAATTGACACTGAGGGAGTTGGTGGGGTGGTTTGCGTGAGCTTGGTTACAAGAGGAAGGGATTTACTGGCCAGTGGACTGCTTCCGCTGTCGCCCAAAGTTTTTGAACTTGTCACTGACTTATGATGAATGCGCTGCTGGTGACGTATAAGGGAGGATGTTCCGAGGTGGTTAACTTCCTTACCCCTACTTATTACAGCTTGACAAAGGCAACACACGGCTTGACACCTGTTGTCCGCATTTCTGTTGAAATACTTCCACACCGAAGAGCTGATTTTTTTGGTATTTTCACCAGGCATGTCAATGGCCATATTCCTCCCACGGACAACAGGTGTCTCCCCGGGTGCCTGACTTAAACAAACCACCTCACCATCAGAAACCTCCTTGTCAATTTCCTCCCCAGCGCCAGCAACACCCATATCCTCCTCATCCTGGTGTACTTCAACACTGACATCTTCAATCTGACTATCAGGAACTGGACTGCGGGTGCTCCTTCCAGCACTTGCAGGGGGCGTGCAAATGGTGGAAGGCGCATGCTCTTCACGTCCAGTGTTGGGAAGGTCAGGCATCGCAACCGACACAATTGGACTCTCCTTGTGGATTTGTGATTTCGAAGAACGCACAGTTCTTTGCTGTGCTTTTGCCAGCTTAAGTCTTTTCATTTTTCTAGCGAGAGGCTGAGTGCTTCCATCCTCATGTGAAGCTGAACCACTAGCCATGAACATAGGCCAGAGCCTCAGCCGTTCCTTGCCACTCCGTGTGGTAAATGGCATATTGGCAAGTTTAAGCTTCTCCTCCGACGATTTTATTTTAGATTTTTGAGTCCTTTTTTTTACTGATATTTTGTGTTTTGGATTTTACATGCTCTGTACTATGACATTGGGCATCGGCCTTGGAAGACGACGTTGATGGAATTTCATCGTCTCAGCCATGACTAGTGGCAGCAGCTTCAGCACGAGGTGGAAGTGGATCTTGATCTTTCCCTATTTTTGGAACCTCAACATTTTTGTTCTCCATATTTTAATAGGCACAACTAAAAGGCACCTCAGGTAAACAATGGAGATGGATGGATACTAGTATACTTATGGATGACGAGTGACTGACGACACAGAGGTAGCTACAGCCGTGGACTACCGTACTGCGTCTGCTAGTATAGAGATGATAAAGATGATAGAGATGAACAAAAAAAATATAACACTACTGCAGGTAAATATTTATATAATATAATGAATGACGGACCTGCTGGACACTGTCAGCAGAATGCGTTTATAGAATTAAAAAAAAAAAAAACACCACAGGAGTGTTTGTTTAACTTTTTCAGGCAGACAATATACTGGTGGTCACTGGTCAGTCACACTGGCAGCAAAAGTGTGCACTGTACTCCTGCTATAACTGCACCCCAGTCTCCCCCACAATTCAGCTGTGTGAGCAGTGAGCACTCAGCACAGTCAGATATACATATAGATGATATTATCATGCAGCACACTGAGGCTGAGCACAGATATGGTATGTGACTGTGTATCGTTTTTTTTCAGGCAGAGAACAGATTATATTAAATAATAAATAAAACTGGTGGTGGTCAGTCACTAGTAACTATCAGCAAAACTCTGCACTCTGAGTACTCCTAATGCTCCCCAAAATTACTAAGTAATCAACTCAAGTGTCTCTATCTATTCTAACGGAGAGGACGCCAGCCACGTCCTCTCCCTATCAATCTCAATGCACGTGTGAAAATGGCGGCAACGCGCGGCTCCTTATATAGAATCCGAGTCTCGCGATAGAATACGAGCCTCGCGAGAATCCGACAGCGGGATGATGACGTTCGGGCGCGCTCGGGTTAGCCGAGCAAGGCGGGAAGATCCGAGTTTGCCTCGGACCCGTGTAAAAAGGCTGAAGTTCGGGGGGGTTCGGATTCCGAGGAACCGAACCCGCTCATCTCTAGTTTTAATAGCACTAGATCACATGCAGTAAACATTTACTATGTAAGCAAAAGGGCACAATAATTATTTAGGTAAAAGCAAGAACACTTATTTTAGTAGTTCAACACATAAGGCCAGAGCCCTAACTAGACATTTTGGTGTGCTGTGCCAGAGAGCAAATTGTCGCCTCCCTCGTGGGGAAGGGCCATGACAAGACTGATACCAAAGAAAGCCCATGGCATGGCTATAATGCCCCTTCCCACATACATACATACATACATACATATACACACACACATACATATATACATATATATATATATATATATACACACACACACACACACACATATATATATATATATATATATATATATATATATGTACACATACATACACACATACTAACATGCACACACCACATTCATGTACTTAACTTGAGAGCTCATTGTTATTCAGTTACAATACCCTTTATTAAATAACACATTTCAATATACTGCCATACCTAGGTTTCAAACCTATAACCTGTTGAATTTTAATCGAACACCCTACTCATTTTGAGCTATTTGATCCTTAATAAAAACCTATGAACACTATATGAAGCTACTGGAACTTTGTAAAAAAAAAAAAAAAATAGTCAGCATTGCAATTGAGCAGATCTATGTAGTGTGCAGCCACACATCCAATCTCCGCAATGCTGATAATTTTGATCACAAAATACAAGGTAAGCTTCAAATAGTTGGAATTCTCTAGTATCTACCTTTCTATGCAAGGACAGCTCTCTCAATGAATAGAATGTCTGACTGCAGTGCCACAGGCAATGGGTTTGAATCCAGAGTATGTCAGCATCTTAAAACATAATAAAGGACGGTGTGACTAAACAACAAAGAAATTCAAGTGAGTTCATGAATGTTGTATAGGTATTAGCGACAGAAGAGATCAGGGTAGGAAACGGGCGGTCAGGAGGTGCTGAGCTTCAAAAAGGGGGGGAAGCTGCAAGTGAAAGTAATTGAGAGATAACGGACAAGTGCCACCAACAGTGCCCCCTACCCTGCAGCGCTATGTGCAGTGCCCCCTCCACACGCACATAGTTACGGCCCTGCATGAGCCCACAAGTTGCAAGCTGTAACATTTGCAGTATAGTGACATTATTGCGGCAATACAAGAGCCATAAAACCAGACACTATACTAAAATATTATTATTCTGGGTCCCCGGGGTACCAGGAGGGGTCCAGCGCTTACCAGCATTGGGCCGGGCTTTTCTACACGCGAGGCCCTATCATAAGTTTCAGGTCCCTGCTAAAGGAGAGACAAAATGCTCAATAGAACTAGCCTGTATTTATTAATTTCTTTTAAGTACTGACAAGCAAAAAGCTCAGTCTGCAAGCAGTACTAATAGGCATATTCAATTTAGTGCAGGATTTTGACTGTAAAAAAATGTGCGGACTTCGCACTAAATTTTTGACTACCGCAGGTACAGTATGTGCGCTCCCAATACCTGTGGTATTCAATAAAAAAAAAAAAAAAAAAAAAGCGGTTGCGATTTATTTTGAGCGCATAATTCTGCAGAAGGGGATTTTTTTTTCTTTTTTAAATCAGTATGAAGCCTCTTGTAGGCTGTTGATGCAGTGTGCACGGAGAGTGTGCAGGGTTAGGGGTAGTGAAGAGAGCGGGTTCATGGTTAGGAGTAGTGCATAGTTGTTGCCTACCCTCCCTCATTCTGCAGGAGACTCCCTGAAATAGTAGCAATCTCCTTCACTCCCTGAATAGACCAGAAATCTCCCTGATTGCACCTTAACCCCATTGTGCAGCTGTTACATTCTTGGGGGAAACAAATTAATCACAGATACACACATTCAAATGGGATCATCAGTGCCATTTCCCTGCATTGGTTATAAGGCACAATGATCCCTATGGCTACATGCATTTTAAATAAGGTTTCTTGTGTGCACTTACAGTTTATGGTACATCTTGTAAAACACAATATACAAACAAATCTTGAAAAATATCAGTGTCTTTTCTCCAATAAGTAGATCTTACTAACTTTGGGGCTTATTTACATCTAGATGCAAGTCATTTTTAGGACAAGCCTCTCAGATGTAGCAGCACACGTCCGCACTGATAGGTGTTACTTTCACAGTCTCCCTGAAATGCTTTTTCAAAAGTAGGCAAGTATGCATCACACATGATTGGGGAACACTAAAGATCAGGAATCTGTACACTTACGGTTATACTAATAGAAAGAACAAGGTCAGTTCAGTAGTAAATTCTCATTCATGAAGATTAAACGTTTACGGTGCCTGTACTGAAGTTCTATATTACAGTGCCTTCCAATCAGAAAGTAATTTCTGATCCAGCACACCGCATTTATCTCCACTTAGCAGAACATTCTCAACTACTCAATTTCATCCAGTTATTACTTTGCAAACATAAAAATTGTTAAGCAGAAAATATAGCTGCAATGAAAAATGTTCAAAGACGAGGTGCAACTTCCTTACCAGGAAATTGACCATTCTGTAGTTACACTGGATTAGGAATTAAAAATGAAATAATACATTTGACATTACCTGATAACGTTTCTACAGTATGTTCTAAACTGAATTTCACATTGCTCTGGAATAACTGTTGGTTGATTTTTTTTTAGGTTTTTCTTACTGTAAGGTAAAATGCAGCAGAAAATGTGTGATAGCTAGGGAGAAGAAAAACTGCTGTAGCAGACCACATAGTCCGACACCATATTGGATTAGGAGCAGAGAAATGTATTCTGACATCAAAGTCTAATTCTTATCAGTACTAAGCCACTTGCTTTGTCTAAACCCTAAACAGTCTACTAATATCTCAGTAGAGGAAGTATTTTTTTCCCTTTATTCAAGAGTTAAAAGGCACATTTGTTGTAGCTTCTCTCCATAATTTGCTTATCATAAGCCTCTTATTCTTCTTAATACCACCTATGAAACACAGACAGAATGTGAGCTTACTAAATGGATATTCTAAGTGCGCTACGATCAATGTTGCTATTAAAAACTGTGTTCAAGCAAAGGACAGAACAAATGCAAATAATACAGATCATATACATCAGAGCTGGCCAAACCAGTCCTCGAGATCTACCAACAGTTCACATTTTCCAGATCACCTAGCTGGTGCACAGGTGTAGTCATTACTAATTAAGATGTGCTGCATTCATTCCTAACTGACAATTCTACAGATCTCCAGGAGGCCTGGAAAACATGAACCGTTGGTAGATCTCGAGGACCGGTTTGGCCAGCCCTGATATACATGTTCCATGTGAAAGATGCACCACCTAAAAAAAAAAAACAAGGAAACAAAACAAAGACATAAAACACAGAAAACTAAAACTAAAAACATCTTGCGTTCTTTAGTGCATAACACACTTAAATAATGGCTGAAACCCAAAAATCTAAAGTTTTGCTTAGAACTGATCAAGTTAAAAATTATATTGAAAGGGTTAACATGATATTCTACTGCAGCTCTATAAAGTATTACAGTTTCCCTCTATTACAATCAGCTGTAACTTCACCCTTGTGTCCTGATGGTTCAGTATGAAATACCGGCGGCCCGTCAGTATACACACAGTGGGATCCAGGCCACCAATATGCCGGCAGCGGGGAGAGCACTAGAAGCCCCTTGCAGGCTCACCACAGGTTCTATTCTCCCTCTATGGGTGTCTCTTATGGGGTGGTCTTCAGTATGCCGAATGTCGGGATCCCGGCGCACATTATACCGGCGCCGGAATCCCGACATCCGGCATACTGACAGCTATTCTCTCTCGTGGGGGTCCACGACCCCCCCCTGGAGGGAGAATAAAACAGTGTGGCGCGCATAGCGCGCCACCGTGCCCGCAGCGTGGCGAGCGCAGGGTGGCGAGCCCGCAAGGGGCTTCTTAGCGCTCGCCAGGCTGTCGGTATGCCGGCGGTCGGGCTCCCGGCGCCTGTATGCTGGTCGCCGGGAGCCCGAGCGCCGGCATTCCGTACTACACCCCTCTTATGGAAAAAGCAATGTTTTTTGTTTTTTTTTTACAAATCTGTTTTAATTGCAAACAAGGGAAAAAGCATAACAGCATACAACATGAGCAATATTACATAGTGAACACATAATGATAGGTCAATGAAGAGTGAAATGTCACATATAATCAGAAGAGAAAAGTAATCATGGGGTCCTCAAACAGTGTGATTACTCAACACATCAAAATATCCCTAGAATTTTACAGATTTAAAATTCAACAAAAGAAAGTAAAGAGGAAAGTGAAGAGGGAAAGGAGAAAAGATAAAACCGTGGACCACACTCTTGGGATTTCTTTGGAGCAAAGAAAAAAGTTCTAAATAGCACCAGTCTTACAACGGAGTCTGAGCCTCCCCCATTCGTTGACACATTGGGGTATATTCAATTGAAGTCGAAAACTGCCGTCTTTTGAAAATCCTGATTCAACCTATTCAATATTTTCCTAAATTTTTCGACAAGTCTATGAACTCGACTTGTCGAAAAGCACGTGGATCGGCAGAATAGCTGCTGATCCACATGTTTATGTCGAAAACGGGGCCAAAACAAACAGGTTTTGTCTCCCTTTTCGACCATCTCAGTCCGACATCAAAATTATGTCGGACTGAGATGCGGAACCAGAGGAGGCGAGGGGGGGCGCAGGGAGACGGGAGGACAGCCGGCGGGCATACAGGGAGATCAGCGCTACAGTATCGCTGCAGCTGGATGTCACTCGCATGCTGCTGGAGCTGGGTGGAAGCTGCTGTGAGGTCGGGCGGCTGAGTGACATCCTGCTGCAGCGCTACTGTAGTGCTGATCTTCCCTGTATGCCCGCCAGCTGTCCCCCCGCGGCTCGCCCCCCTTCTCCTCTTCTGCGTCCCATCTAAATTCGACTTGAAAAAGTCGAATTAAGATGGGATTGAATAGGGGTTGTCGGATCTATTCCGACAAATACATGTCGGAATGGATCCGACTTTAATTGAATATACCCCATTGTCCTTATAATCTGTGGAAGCCTTGTATTCAAGCCAAGGAAACCACGTAGCCATAAAATCAATTATTTCTGTTATTGCATGATGCTGCAAAAAAAAAATTTATGATGGTCATTGACCACATTTTTCTCTCTGCTGGCAGACAACCCCTTCTTTATCCAAGTCTCCTCCCTTTCCTCTGTGGTCTCTATTCCCTCTAAGTGGTCAGCAGTGTATAATATATAATGTACTGTATGTGTCCTCACACATCTTTGCTGCAGTCACACACACCAGGTCGCATGAGAATCTTCTAGTATCAGGCATCTTCTTTGCCGAAAATGTGTTTTAGTCACAAAGCAATGCGACTGGGATGCACAAGACTGTGCTGATTAATGTGATATATGACACTTTCATATATGTATACGAGTCACAGAATCTGTGTATAAAGTGCTTAAGTGCTACAATGTAGCAGTCACAAACTTTAACTTCACCCTTGTGTCCTGATGGTTCAGTATGAAATATACATGAAATCACGGCCACCAGCTGGTGTTCTGTGAAGGTTTATGAGCTTTCCATAATATTTAAGGCAACATAGTGCAAATATATTATATATATATCTCTCAGAATGTCCGGCGACACTCACAGCAAATAAACAAGCAACACACAGCTCTGTGGCCACAGAGCTGTGTGTTGCTTGTTTATTTGACGTGAGTGCCGCCGGACATTCTGCTGTGTTTGGGGAGCTGCCTGCTTCTTGCAGAGGGCACCGGCATTTCCATTTTGCTATCCACGCTGAGAAGGAGTGCCGCTGGACTGTATTTGTATATACACCTAATGGGAAAATTAATCTGTAATGGAATATGTAGAAAAACAAGATGCAGTCTCACTGTTTTATAACATGGCTCAAGGCAGTTCCTGTAGAGAACCCATGTGCTACTTTAAAATGAAGCAACGTATAAGTCACTCATCATTTTTCTTTACTTCTCATAAACCACAAAAACATATACAACATACATAAATATACAACATACATAAAAGGAAACTTCAGGTGTGTAAAATGCATACATATACAGTGCTATAAATCGCTGTGTGGACACATTTGGTAGATTCTGTTCTGTTGGCCGCTAAATATGCAAAATCATTCAACATCCAAAATACAACTGAAATATATTCTCTCTTTTGCTGGCTACACCCTCCAAATTTTCATTATTCATATAATGTTTTGTAGTCCACCTATTTGTCCATGCAGTAGAACTATCTTTTCAATGATCCATACAAACTGTGGATGCAATTTTGCATTCTTTTACATTGAAATGTAGCAGCTGAAATGCCTGATAAATCAGATTTACTGCCCACCTCCCCCTGCTGTAAATTTGCCAATGACACACAAAGTGTATCTAGAGGCAGCGGTGCAAGTGGGTGGGTACCAGTGGGCACGGTGTACCCATAAGAATTTAGCCGTGGGTACGCCGTACCCAACGCCGCCGGGCCACCGCTCCCTCCCTCCGCTTCTGCTTGAGGGGAGGAGAGTGCAGCGTGCACCTGTAAGACATTTTTTCTACTTGCACCACTGTCTAGAGGTGAATGTCGTCTGCCCCCAATGTCAGATCTGCTCTAAATGCTACCAGTTCTGTCAACCATGGAATGACTTTAAAGGGGCAACACATGAATAAAACAATCAGTATCCTAGTGAAGGCTATGCCATGGGTATAGCAGGTTCCTGAGCGTCATAGTACAAATCACAGTTAATAAACTTCATTTCAACTTCTCAAACTATTCATGAACAGAGGATTTACCACAAGGCAACTAAACTAAAGCGACTGCTTAGGGCCCTGTTGGTCTCAGGGGCGCACCGAAAAGGCTGTATAAAGGGCATTTCTGGCGGACCACGAGCTTCACCAAAATTATCTGAGAGCTGGGCTGTCTGTATCAGTGATTAGGCAGCTGTTGGATGCCGGCTCCAGCGCATGCCTGTGTCTCCAGTCCTGCAGTACTGTGCGTGTGACCAGTCATGACACACGTGTGTAGGACATTAGATGTTTAGAGAGCTGGGATGTGCACAAAAAAGAAAAAGAAAACATGAGGTCTTCCAGTGTACTTTTTTTACAGTATTTTTTTTTATTTTATATGACATCCACCTACTTCATATTCCAATCAAGCAGGAGTGGAGGATGTGGTGGGGGGATGAAAATGTCAGAGTGCTGGGCTGGTTGAATACTCCTGGCAGGATGTCAGTGACTGGATAGCTGCCAGGTGGGATTTTATGGATAGTACGGATGGTGTAATGGTTAGCATTACTGCCTCACAACACTCAGATCGTGGGTTCAATTTCCACCATGGCGCTGTGTGGAGTTTGTATATACTCCCTGTGCTTGCGTGGGTTTCCTCCGGGTACTCCGGTTTCCTCCCACAAAGCAAAAATATACTAATAGCTTAATTGGCTCCCAACAAAATTAATCCTATGTGTACATGTGGTAGGGACAGGGCTGCAATCAGAAATGATGGGGCCCGAGACTGACAAAAGAGACAGGGCCCCTCCCCCCCCAAATATGATTCTATTTCATAATTCCACACCTATGTGATGTCATATGTTGTGATATCACATATAGGTGGAGTATTCATACCTACAGGAACGGTTCACAGAGAGCTGATGCACAGTTGAGGCTTGTTTTAAGACGTCTTCACTCTGCATCAACCCGCTGTTTCACAGCCTGGTGCAGTTCAACAGTAAGAGCCAGGGGTGGGCCCCTCTCTCTGTAAGGGCCCAGGACACCAGTCCTCCCCTGATGGATGCCCTGGGTAGGGAATATAGATTGTAAGCTCCCCTGGGAAAGGGACTGATGTGAATGGCCAAATGTTCTCTGTAAAGTGCTACAGAATATGTGTGCGCTATATAAATAACGGGAAATAAATAATAACCAATACACTAGTACAACTACCATCCGCCTGCTATAATCGGCAGGGGGGGCAGATTGGGCAGCATACACTGACTGGGAGGCGGCATAATGAGCAGGGACACACAGAGGATTGTTTGAGGAAGGGGGCCCCAAATCGGTCTCTTGCTTAGATCCCCATGAGGTCTAAATACGCCTTTGTTCATGAATGCAAGAATCTAAAATACAACAGTTGTGTTAAAGTATACAAACTGTCTAACATAACCTGATACTGTTGTAGAACAGTGGTTCCCAACCTCAGTCCTCAAGTACCCCAAACAGTTTGTGTTTTCCAGATCACCAAGCAGTTGAACAAGTGCATTCATTACTCACTGACACATTTTAAAAGACCCACAGGTGGAGCTAATTATTTCACTTGCAATCATAGGAGGAGACAAACAATGGCAGTTGCTCTATCATTCCTGGAGATAAATATATCAGGTGCTAGAAAGGGGGAGGGGTCGCAGACAAACGGCAGAGAGGGAAGGGGTGGGTGCTTTTTTCCCCCCTGGTATCCCCCCAGCACACTAAATAATTACCTGTAACCATACATGAACCTATATGGTAATAGAATTTCAGGGAATTAGTCACATGTGTTTGCAAAGACATGTTTAGCTGCTGAGCCGTGCCAAGGCTTCTCCGATATCAGCATTCCTTTCACTACATAATAGCAGTGCCCACTTATACCCTTTTCACATCGCACAAATAACCCGGTATTGACCCGGGTTGCCTGACCAGATAATTCAGCCCAGGTTGTAAGCAGTGTTATTCCCGGGTTGAATACCGGGTCAGTGGCTGAGTAAACAGATTCCCGGGTCGATGCGAAAATCAGACAGCCATCTTCCTATATTTACTACTACCCTATACAGAGTGATTGCATAACATTATTTTTAGACCAGTGCTTCTTAAATTTGACCCTCAATTTGCTACCAGTAGAGTTTTTAAGGTTACTCTCAGCCATTTTGTTTTAACCATCTGTGATCAAGCATGGATATCCTTAAAACCTGTACTGTTAGTGCATACTTGCCTACTCAATCCTGTTTCAGCGGGGCCTCTCACTGCCCCCGGGAAGTTACAGAAGTTTCCCGGATTCCCCACTGCCCCATTCTGATGGGTGTAGGATGTGGATGTCACCTAGATGTCCAAGATTCCCCACTGCCCCGACACTGTAACGGGGGTGTCACGATCCGGGTATCTGGACGCCATTACTTACCCTTCAGATGCCTCCTAAGGCTGGCTCAGTGCTCCAGGACCGGATCCCATCTGTTATCCTGATGTTTACATTCCTGCATCCTCTCCTGTCTCTCTGAGACGCGGTCACAGTAAACGCCATATTACATCTGGCATGGCGTCTCCCGCGGCCTCCGCCGCCGTCCCTGAGTTTCTGCATGCAAAGTGTCAGAGTGGCGATTACGTCAGCCGCGGCCTCCGCTGTGCCCGCGTGGTTTGGATGTGCATTCATCAGTCTGGCGTCTCCTGTCTCCTGTGGCCGGCGCCGCCATTGCGGCTTCAATTCTCACATGGATTACAAACCAAACTTCCCTCCAAGTGTCTGCATGGGCGCAGCCATCTTGGATTTTGTCATCTGATCATTTCCACCAATCTGCTGTCTGTATTGTTGATTTGCATAATTGCCTAGTCAACCCCTTCCTTGCTGCAGGTATAAGTAAGCTGTGCCTGAGCAAGGAAGGCGTCAGTGCTTTGGTTGTCTAACCTAGTTCCAGTTTGTCTCTCTCCTGTGGTTGTCTTCCAGGTTCCAGCTCCTGTCTCCAGACTTCTGCTATAGAGACCCGCACCAGCATTCCATCTGCGGTGTAGCCTGACTCTCCGATCCATTCTGGACTCACCTGTTTCCAGCTACAACAATCACCTGCTTCCAGCCCAGCTTCCAGCAGTGTACAGCTTCTCTTAAAGGGCCGGTGTCCTTTCTGCAGTTTACCACTCTCCACCGGTATTATTATTTCACCGCTCTCAAACAATCATCTGCTTCCAGCCCAGCTTCCAGCAGTGTATAGCTTCTCTTAAAGGGCCGGTGTCCTCTTCTGCAGTTTACCACTCTCCACCGGTATTATTATTTCACCGCTCTCAAATTCCAAACTTCATTATTATTTCATCGCTCTCAAGTTTGTTTATTATTTAACTGGTTCCAGCCAGTATCCACTCCGTACCAACAACAGTCTGGTTCCAGCCAGTATCCACAGCAGCCGTTTTACCTTCAGCAGCCCAGCCTTTCCTGGAACATCAGCTGGTACGATCCTGGGTTCTCTCCATTGCTACAGTCAGGCCTGGTAAGGACTTTCCAACTAGAAGATTATTAGAACTGTCTCACACTACCAGTGCCTGTGGCCCTTGCCACCCTGTAGTACCCAGGAATTGTATTTATCCTCTGTTGACTTTTATGTTTCCTTTTACTGCTGCTGTGTTACGGAGTTTGTCATAATAAACATCATTGACTTTTATCCTGGTTGTCGTGGTCACGCCTTCGGGCAGTTATTCTACATGTTACTTACATGTCTAGGGGTCTGATACAACCTCCCAGGTTCCGTTACATCTCAGCCCCTACAACTGAGGCTGCCTCCCGTCAGCTCAGGCCCTCAGTTGTGACAGGGGGTGGGGAACAGACGAGTGATACTTAAGGGGGCGACCACCGCAGAGTTGTGAGTAACTGAGCAGTAGCCTTGCCCGGCAACAATACCCCATTTCCAACACTAACATGACCTCCTCGTAACCCTACCACCTGCATCTGTACTGCAGCTACAGGGAGAGGAGACCACCCGGAGCCTTAGACCAGTAGAAACATCTCACCGGGAGGACTGAGGACAAATATATTATGTTCCCAAAGCACTGGGGGTGTCGCAGGTGGAGCACAGCAGCAATCACATGGAATCCAGCAGTGGCATGGGTAGTCAGCAAGACAGAGGAGCTAAGTAACCCAGGCAGGAAGGAGAAGGTAAATGGTGTATGTGTGTCCAGCGGCAATCACCAGCATAGTGCCTCTGCTGCACTGACTGCACGCAATCACCCTCTGCTAGTCCCTAATAGCAATTGAAAGTGTATGTAGTACAAGTTATGTTACCTACCTGCCAGGCTTCATCTATCATACCCCAGGTTATTGCCCCTCTGCATACCAGGAGTGCATTCTAGGGTCAGCTCATTGCATGCACTGCAGTGCTATCCTATTCAGAAAACCATTTGTTCAGGGTGTTGTGCTGATTGGGATATACCCTGTGTATAAATATCCATAGCATTTATGTGTCCAGGTGTGTCGGTAATGTGTACTAAGAAAGTGATAGCTCATGTGCTGCATATATTATTGCAGTATCCTTTATTTGTTTGAGCAAACATCATCCCCCTCATGACTGGAGTGTCTGCTGCCAGCTAGGCTGTGCATGAGAGTGCTCGCATAACCAGAGTGTTTCACAGTTTGTGCGCCCATCATTTTCTGGGTATGCGGTGCTCATTTATATCTGCTTTCTGCACACACATTGTTTCATCATACCACTGAGCAGACACCCCTACACAAACCCCTTGTGGCAGTGTGCTGTGCTTAGTACTTAAGGTTTACTCTGCCATTGCTGGACACACCCTGTAGCGACAATAGATAGGCTGGAGAGAGACATGACATCCCCCACCTCCCCCTCAACGGCACAACTACAACTATAATCTCCCTGAAACTAGTTTTCAGAAGTATGGAAGTATGTGGATTCAGAGACTCCGCCGCATACAAGTGGCACATCAAATTAATCATCATTGTCTCCTGGTGCACCCAAATAGCATTGTAAATAAGATGCAATTTCATCATAAGAAGGCCCCCAATGCTAACAGGTCTCAAGGGACGTGGCGTACCAATAGGGGGTTTTTGGTGCGACTGCAGCATGCAGCAAGATGGGGTTTTGGGGGGAATTTTCTTAAGGGATTTCTTTTCTTTTTTTTTGCGAGTTGAAACAAAGTAAAACACAGCCCAGCCCTAAATTTATTACATTTAGCTTGGCATTTCCTAATCTGAAACAACCAACGGATTATATATTTTTTGCAATCTATTTATAAGGGTAGATGACCGGCAAATAAAAAGTACACACAGGAAAAATAATGTTTTAAAATGAAACCGTACAGTCTCATATATATTTACAAAAGTATGTTTATCAGTAAAGCTACGGTACATGCCATAGTACCAAAGAGACCCTGAAACTATAAAATGCGGTACATAAGATAGATAATGGATGACGACAAACTAACATTTTTATTTTTTTAAATCAAGATGTGTCAACTAGCAACATCTAGTAAATACAATGGTATACGTTCAGGATCCTGGCTGTTGGGATTTAGGATTAGATTGTGTTGGGGAGGAAGGGAGGGGGGTTGGGGAGGGGGGAGGTTAGAGTTAGGCGGGGAGGAGGGGGGGCTTAGGGTTAGGCACTAAGGGGGAGGTAGAAAACTTACCTCATCCCTCTCGGGATCAAGAACATCGGGATGCCAGTGTCTATATTGTGACTGCCATCATAATGTCTGCCGGGATCACGTACCAATCTCAATACAATCAATGGATGCAAAATAAGAAAAAACTGGGGTGGGAACCAGGCAGTGGAGTCATAAGAACACTAAAAACAAATAGGTTTAATAGATCATGTCAAAGTGACAATCAGCACTTGCATTCTGGGATAAGGTCTGGAAGGGTTCTATGATCATGAGCGAACCAAGGGGGTCATTCCGAGTTGTTCGCTCTGTATTTTTTTATCGCATCGGAGCGATTAGTCGCTACTGCGCATGCGCAATGTCCGCAGTGCGACTGCGCCAAGTAAATTTGCTATGCAGTTAGGAATTTTACTCACGGCATTACGAGGTTTTTTCTTCGTTCTGGTGATCGTAATGTGATTGACAGGAAGTGGGTGTTTCTGGGCGGAAACAGGCCGTTTTATGGGAGTGTGTGAAAAAACGCTACCATTTCTGGGAAAAACGCGGGAGTGGCTGGAGAAACGGAGGAGTGTCTGGGCGAACGTTGGGTGTGTTTGTGACGTCAAACCAGGAACGACAAGCACTGAACTGATCGCAGATGCCGAGTAAGTCTTGAGCTACTCAGAAACTGCTAAGAAGTGTCTTCGCAATTCTGCTAATCTTTCGTTCGCAATTTTGATAAACTAAGATTCACTCCCCCATCAAAAGTTTGGATTATATGTTAAGTATATACATTTGAGTGTTAAGAAACTTTACAAAGAAAAAAAAGGAAAAAACAAACAAGCTTCATGGCTGGAGGGGTAAGTGCCTTCATGAATAAACAAGATTACAGACAGAGCCGGAGCTACCTGCTCAGCGAGGGGATGCAGTGCAGGGAGGCGCCATCCTGCTCTGCATCCCCGCTGATGCCGGCTGCTGCTGCGCCTGTCACGCTGGTAGCGGAGCTGGCAGCGTGTAGCGCGGCTCTCTCCCCCATCCTTCCCCAGAGAGCTGGGCTCAATACGCGGCCTCAGCCCACACACAACGCTGAGCCAGGCATCATTTTGGGTGCGTGGCCTAATCGCCCCCTTGTGAAAAAAGCCAGAGTCAATTTGTGGGGGGAGTGTGATCACTTCCCCCCCACTACCCGAACAGGCAGAGGCTCAGCAGTTGCAGCAGCTTCACTGCAGCACAGCACACTGCAGCATGTGCTGTGCTGCCAAGATAAGTGCTTATGCTGCTGCCCAGTAAAGAGGGTGGGGGTAGGGAGTGCGGTGGACCAGGGCCCCACTGGGGGTCCATCAGTCCATGGCCCGAGTAATTAATACCCGTTCCCTCCCTCTCGGCATAACTGCTGACATCCTACAGAGCCGCTGCTGCAGGGGTAACGGCGCCTCCGAGAGACATGAAGAGGAGAAGGCAGAGGAGGAGCAGCGCCGGAGTCAGGACCTCCTGCAGGTACTGGGGCAGTGCTGTGGAGGGAATGAGGGATGGGCTCTACCTGGCCGCATAATGTGTATAAAGTGCTCTCCTGTGTGGGTACTACTGTGCAGTGTAATATGACTAACGGAAGCTACTGTGTGGTGTAATGTGAATAACGGATGCTACTGTGCAGCGTAAATGTGAATAACGGACGCTACTGTGAAGTGTAAAGTGACTAATGGACACAACTGTGCGGTGTAATGTGAACGACGGATGCTACTGTGCAGTGTAATGTGAATAACGGATGCTACTGTGCAGTGTAATGTGACTAACGGACGCTACTGTGAGGTGTAAAGTGACTAATGGACACAACTGTGCGGTGTAATGTGAATAACGGATGCTACTGTGCAGTGTAATGTGAATAACGGATGCTACTGTGCAGTGTATTGTGAATAACGGATGCTAATGTGCAGTGTAATGTGAATAACGGATACTACTGTGAGGTGTAAAGTGACTAATGGACACAACTGTGCGGTGTCATGTGAATTGGTACTATTCTGTAGCCCCCATATTTTTGCATGCGCCTACGGCGCGCACTGTCCCTGTGTTGAGAGTGGCGAGCAGCAAAAAATTTTTTTGCCCTGTGCTCCTCAAGGTCTAGAACTTCCCCTGTCACCAGTTTTTAAATATCTTTTTCTTTTCAAATGTACAGTGGGGATCGAAAGTTTGGGCACCCCAGGCAAAAATGCATTTTAATGTGCAAAAAGAAGCCAAGGAAAGATGGGAAAAAATCCGCAAAATGCATCAAATTACAGATTACACATTCTTGTAACATGTCAGAAAAAGTTTGATTTGATTTCCATCATTTACACTATCAAAAGAAACGAAAACAAAAAATGGCGTCTGCAAAAGTTTGGGCACCCTGCAGAGTTAATACCTTGTACTGCCCCTTTGGACAGCTGAGACCTGGCAGTGTCATGGATTGTTCTCAATCATCGTCTGGATAGACCAGGTGATGTCAATCTCAAAGGTTTTAAAAGCCCAGACTCATCTGACCTTGCTCCAACAATCAACACCATGGGTTCCTCTAAGCAGTTGTGTAGAACACTGAAACTGAGAATAGTTGACGCTCACAAAGCAGGAGAAGGCTATAAGAAGATAGCAAAGCGTTATCAGATGCCAATATCCTCTGTTCGGAATGTAATTAAGAAATGGCAGTCATCAGGAACAGTGGAAGTTAAAGCAAGATCTGGAAGACCAAGAAAAATTCAGACAGAACAGCTCGCAGGATTGTGAGAAAAGCAAGTCAAAATCCATGTTTGACTGCACGATCCCTCCAGGAAGATCTGGCAGACACTGCAGGTGTGGTACACTATTCCACTATAAAGAGATACTTGTACAAATATGGTCTTCATGGAAGAGTCATCAGAAGAAAACCTCCTCTACGTCCTCACCACAAAAATCAGCGTTTGAAGTTTGCAAATGAACATATAGACAAGCCTGATGCATTTTGGAATAAAGTTCTGTGGACCGATGAGGTTATAATAGAAATTTTTGGCCGGAATGAGCAAAGGTACGTTTGGAGAAGGAAGGGCACAGAATTTAATGAAAAGAACCTCTGTCCAACTGTTAAGAATGGGGGTGGATCAATCATGCTTTGGGGTTGTATTGCAGCCAGTGGCACAGGGAACATTTCACGAGTAGAAGGAAAAATGGATTCAATAAGATTCCAGCAAATTTTGGACGCTAACGTGATGCCATCTGTGAAAAAGCTGAAGTTAAAGAGAGGCTGGCTTCTACAAATGGATAATGATCCTAAACACACCTCAAAATCCACGGTGGACATCAAGAGGCGTAAACTGAAGGTTTTGCCATGGCCTTCACAATAGCCTGACCTCAACATAATTGAAAATCTATGGATAGACCTTAAAAGAGCAGTGCGTCACAGACAGCCCAGGAATCTCAAAGAACTGGAAGACTTTTGTAAGGAAGAATGGGCGAAGATACCTCAAACAAGAATTGAAAGACTCTTGGCTGGCTACAAAAAGCGTTTACAAGCTGTGATACTTGCCAAGGGGGGCAGTACAAGGTATTAACTCTGCAGGGTGCCCAAACTTTTGCAGACGCCATTTTTTGTTTTCTGTGCTTTTGAAAGTGTAAATGATGGAAATAAAATCATGTTATAAGAATGTCTAATCTGTAATTTGATGCCTTTTGGAGATTTTTCCATTTTTCCTTGGCTTCTTTTTGCACATTAAAAAGAATTTTTGCCTGGGGTGCCCAAACTTTCAATCCCCACTGTAACATGCCCCCAATTCAGTACAGAGGAGGTGGCACTAAAACATACCCTTGCTCCGGGCACCATGGCACCTAGCTACACCTCTGATAAGAGTCACTACTGTGGACATTGTGTATAAGGGATAGTACTGTGTGGCGTAACGTGAATACTATGTGGTGTAATATGAATTGTGGGTACCATTGTGGCCATGCCCCTCCCTTGTGTTACCACACCCCTTTTTGCGATGCGCACTGTTCCTTTTTTAAGGATGGGAGGGCGCCAATTTATCATTTGCAGAGGGGGGGGGGGGGGGCGCCAAACACTCTAGCACCGGCCCTGCTTACAGTCTTTGGGTGCATCTGTTTCATAAGGAGTAACTATTAACTAAAGTGATCCTGTGTTGCTTAAACAATATTATCCAGTGCTACAGAAAATGTTTGTTTTCCCATAGATAGGGGAAGGGTCACTTTACAACCTATCACCCCCTACTGGCCTGAAACTGAAGGGGGTTGGCCCCATACTGTGTAAAAAAAAGGCATCCCCACATTTAGAGGCCGATGTACAGTACTAAGTCTTGGAGATAAAGTAGAGAGAGAGAGAAACTTCCAGCCAATCAACTCCTGTCATTTTTCAAATACAGCCTGTAACACAGCCGTTACTAGTGGATTGGCTGGTATTTTGACACATTCTTCTTTTTCTCTCTCCAAGGATTAGTACAACTCCCCCTGAAGGCGGTAGGTTAGCATAATTTTCAAGTGGACTTTTTTTGTTATGAAAACATATACATTAAATGAGATTAAGCAGACTGCAATTTTATGAAAAGTGAATTAATGCCAAATCAAGAAATTACTTGTATTTGCTTTTGTCTCACATTTTTTAAAGTTACAGAAAAATCAAAACACTTTTTTTGGCAATTTTGGTTAAATATTATTTGACATGTTCGACTAAGCCAAAGTAGAAGGCATATTTTGTGGCTTTTGCAAAACGGAATCAGTGATATCAATGTTGGAAATAGTGCAAACATCGAAAAATGGCCTCAGCACAGGGATGACAATATCCTCAGCAGCAAAGAGATTAAAGTAATGTCATGGACCTACCTCTTTAAATGAGTATTATATGGCTGCCATTGTTGGCATGTACCATATTACTACATACTGTAATTGCAGGCATAAACCATTAGAAAAGGTAAGACTTTCATACTTCAGTATTGTGATCTTCTTTATTGATAACTATGCTGCACCTACTATTGGAAGAATGGAGGATAAGCAAAAAGACAGCAATACATTCATAATTAGGTGCCTGCTGTTACTTGTAGTTCTATAAAAGCTCATGGGTACAAGGGTGTCTTGTGGGGAAAAATACAAACTGAAGACCCTACATGCTATAAATGTTCGCATTATTTTTGCCACTTCTCAAATTCATAACTAACAATTCTGTGGTTTAGAACACATTTTGAGTATACTAGTGCTATGGAACTATAAGTCACAACATGCCTATAGTTCTCCAAATCAGGGGAAGGGATTTTCTATATATGAGCCCCAGCATGTAGCAGGTAAACTGACGAGTAGCGGATCTTGCCACGGGCAAGCAGGACTTTTGCCCGGGGCGCCGCCTTCCGGAGGGCGCCGGCGCCATCCAGAGGGCGCCGCACATGGCAAGATCCGCTGCTGCTGTGCCCCCCGCTGCCCGCTCTGTCCCGCTGCCCGCTGTGAAGGGAAACTAGACGCGTAGAGGACCTTTTGCTGTGCGGAGCGCGATGACGTCATCGCGCACCGCACATTATTTCAGCGGCGCTACTACTGTACAGGGGGCATAACTGACCACGCCCCCTGTATGAAGCCACGCCCCTGTTGCCGCCCGGGGCGCAAAAAGTCCCTGAACCGGCCCTGAAACTGACCTAAATATTTAAAAACACAGTTTTTTTAAACTAGATAAATAAGCTTTTTATTGTATTTTTATTTGTTTGGACATACTTCTAAAAAGGTTTCCATGGTTTATTGTTCAAAACATGAATCATAATAGGATCTCTGGTGGTTGTATAATATTTTGTCAGGATACATTGTGTGAAATTGTGTATATTGAAAGGAAACCTGCTGTTTGTGTGGCTACACATCCTCTTGTTCTCCTTTGGACTAAACGCTGAGACGAACCATTATCCCTGCAGCTTCTCTACCTCAACGGTTTGCCACTTCTTATTGCATTACAAACTAAAACTAGCTGCATCATTGTTAATTAGCTCATAGTTAAACCAAAGTAATTAGGTCATGAAAGGAAGAGATCACCAATGAATACCTCAATATTGTGCAGAAACAAAACTAGATCTGCACAAAGTGACTTGATTAATAAACTATAAAGTATAGAACAGTCACAAACATTTTACATACCAGAAGCTGCCATACCTTTGAAACCACAAAACACTCTATTTTAGTGTTCCATGAGAATTGTGCACAATAAAGATAATTGTACTGTATAGTATAATTTGTGTTTGTTTTTTTCTACTTTGTGAGTTTTGCAAGATTACCATGCTGCATGATATTTTTATTTTATTAACGCTGAAGTTACTGTTTGAGTATATATATATCTGTCTACACACACACCCTATTTTCATCTTTAATATATGCAGTATTCTTGCAGTTTTAAAAATCATCATAACAGTGCATGAGTGTTAGTAATGAATACTATTTTAATCATGAATGAATGAATGAATGAATGAATGAATGTATTATAAGAACATTTTTCTGTATGTCTATATAAAATTCTATTTCAGCACCAAGAACTTGTTTAAGAATTGTATTGAGTATTAAAGATCAACAAATCTTTCAGACAAAGAAAAGGGTTGCATTCTCAATCTTTACCTTTCTACAATCCCAAACCTTGTTAAGTGCCCATAGGCCAAAATAAAATTATCTCAAACCAGAGAATAGAGAAATTGAGAATTCAAAATGTCAAATTTTTAGTTTTAGGATTCTTTCTACAGCGGAACAATTGCTAGCTTTCGCTTCAAAATTTATTGGCGCAGCGGTTAACTATCTTGAAATAGCTTTGGAAACACTTGAATTGTGGCCTAAGGCAACAGACTGACTTCACTTCATTTCACAATTGTGTGGAACAATAGCTGCTGCCGACGTGGTTTCCTAAACAGGGCAGGGGCAACATTGAACTGAAATTGCACAGAATGAATCAATGGCTTTTGCCCTAAGGACAGAGATGCAGACACATTATACTAGCAAATGTATATAGAGGCTTCCATTTGTGAATTGTACAGTAGCTGGCAACTGAAATATTTATATGGTATATCCCACTAGTGCAGGACAGAGCAATCCTCTCATTGGATCTGCATCAGTGAACATTATAAAATATGCATAAATTTTTGCAGCTCAGAAAAATAAGCCGGACTGGTTGCTTTCAAACAGATCAGAAATTTTTCTGGTAAAGTCACCTATATCCTAAGCTTTTTAACAGTAACAAACTGAAATGTTTGCTTTGTATCAGTGTAAAACAATAGTACTAGCATGGCTGGGAAGAAAAAAAATAACATACCAAGTAAGATAAAGAGAACTAGATTTACGGTGAGACTCAAAACAGGAAAATAAATAACACTATCTTAATTGGCACCACATTGTACACATACTGTAGCATAACGTTTGGTGCCAGGGTAATTTAATACAGCACAGCAGAATAACAGACTTCATAAAAAAGATCAAATTGCTCTCACAAAGCAATCAGCAGCTTCACATCTCTGTAATGTCCATTTCAGGATGTTTGCCAGTAAATGTACTTATGGTATTGATGTCCATCAGAGTCTTGTATCCGTTTATTCATGGTGTTGAGGGATCAAAATCTGAAAGGTACCCATACACTACTGCGATTTTGTTCGATTTCATCAGATTCCGACGTTATGGGTCGATAAATCGGATGAACACAGGCAAGTTACATGTGCTTTACTTCCGATCCGATGCGTGGTCCCGTGAGCATCGGATCAGAGCCCCTAGATCGTCAGTACTGCACTAAAGACATCTCGGATCCCGCAGGCATGGCTGGGATCGCATACGATACATTGTATGCAAAAGGAAAAAAGTGTATTAGTACCTTTGAAGTGACCTACAAACACAAAAAACTATACTAGTTTCATGTATAAGTGTCAAATATAGGATGAGATACATAAAAAAAGATGACTAGCTGTAACTATCATAGGTTCAGCAAGTCAGCAGGATACAATAAACTGCTGCTGTCCATGGTGCTGAAAGCTTCAGTACAGTACAGGCATCCCCAGCACAGTACAGTTAATCAGTCTCATGCACCGTTCTGCAATCCAGTAATCAGAATTCCTATCCTCAAAAAGACCACCCAATATAAAATACAGGTAGCATTAATATAATAGAATATTATCGTGTCACATGGATATTCGGGCTTTAGTTGGTTTTAGGATACATTACGTATGTGAATGTTTACGTCACACAAACTGCAACGGACTTCATTACAGAGAACAATCATTTTTGTTTTGAACAGTCGTAAACTAAAAACAAATCTGTCAATAGATACATGAAATAAGTCTAGTACAAATCACAGTAAAACCATATTATCCTATTGGTACAGTATACTGTATCAGAGCAACTGTATGTACAAAAAAAGCCTACACAATCCCGTACAACCCCCCCCCCCCCCCCCCACTAATTTGTACAAGCATATTTCTCACCATCATACCTCCATGGATCTGAAAAATGTGCTGATGTTTGAAAAGGAAAGATATCTGTTAAGAATGTTAAAAAAAATCTGCCAACTGCGCCACATGTGTACTTTATTAGGCGTCTTCCGGTTCTGCAGTGTACTGTTTATCCTTTAAGCAGTCATGTGTATGTAACATCTTGTGACAGCTGCAAATCCCAAAGCAAGAGTACGTGTGCATAAGGAAGGGATCAAGCATTTAAGGTACAACGGCACTGCCGCACCCAACCTAACTTACAATGGGTGCAAAATATGTTGTTTCTTCTTGATGGAATTCAAATAAATTTCATTTGCAAAATATATTGGTTTTACATATAAATTTGTTGAACTTTGACCACAATGGAGATGTCCAGTATAATAGTATTGCAGAGCTTTGCCAGTGTGACGGCAGCAGGGTGAAACTGCACTGCTGATTAAGAATGACATCCTATAAGGAGAGTTTTGTTTACAGCAAAGGACCACAACAGTTCAGAAGGAAGAGAAGTGTCGGGAGCTTAGAGGTGCACACAGCACAGAGAAGGAAATACTTATCTTCCCCAAATCAATTGATAAATCCCTGTCAAAGAACAAATGTAAGAATGCTCTGCCCTGTCTAATCATCGTTTACACTGGGCTTAGAGAAATATTTGCCATAGCACACATTGAAAACACTGTCTACTGAAGGTAATTACGACAATTTTGCAGAGTCAAAAGTATTACATTATTTTTAAAGGGACATGATTATTACTAGCATTCTAGAATTAGTTTTGCATACATTCTGTCTGGCTTTATATTTCTCTTATAGTCAAAGAAAATGCTCTCGGTATGGTAGACTAACCCAATTTATGACAGTTACACAACTAAGACAGTAAATATCACAGTAAAGGCCTACACACACTAGAAGACTTGAAAGATGAACAATTTGGAAGATGAGCGATTTCCCTTGAACTCCATGACAGACTATATTGAGTGTACACATTGAGCAAATTTACAAACAATCAGAACGACGATCGATCTGCTCTGCTGGGATTGAGCTGCATGCATGGACTACTGATGACCCGCTTCAAATAAGCCTGGATGCATCTTAACACTGCAAAATTCCATAAACTGCTGTGGTCCAACATATGATTGTAGTTGTGTGAGTCAATGTTTCTATCAAAATAGTTATAAAGTTTAGCATATATTTAATTGATAAAAAAAAACATAGGAGGAACAAGTAGATAACACGAAAAGTGCTATATGATGAATATTTTGGAATATTGGAGCCATTAAATTGCATTTTATCATACTCCCATTATGCTGATTTTCCTAGGTACTTGAGTTAATAGTTATAAGATCTAACTTTTGATTACCTTCCATCTGCATATGCACCACAGTCGTTAATCAAGAGACAGACACAGTCTTAACTGCTATTGCTTAACATCAGGCTGCACCCACTTTCTGAGTATGCACAGTAACAAAAGTCCCAACCAGCATCAGAGTTCATATTTTATAAAACAACTGTATATTCATTTAATGACAAACACTAAACAAACAACTTCTTTTAAAATGTATGTGTAAGTCAGGGAGATGAAATGCAAATAGTACGTGGAACCTCTTCTAAATTATGCTTTTGTGAAAGCCAATGCAAACGTTCCATAAATCGTATTTTTATCATTGTGACTGCATTTGACAACTATAGAAGAGCACCTCTGAACTCTGGGTTCAAATATACAGACTATGGTGGGGAATTCCATTAAACCCGATAATTTACCGCGTGTAAAAAACGGTGGTAGCCTCAGGCTTTAACTCCCAGGGCTATTCAATTAGAGACTCTCTCACCCGGTAAAGTAACTGTTACTAGGCGTCAACACACAGAATCCAGGATAAGTTCCCAGACCTATGTGTTAACATGGCCATGGCACCCAAAAACAGGCCATTTATTGGCAATGTATTTGTAAATCTTCTCAGGCTCAAAAAAAGAAATGAAAATAAATTCCCATTAACTCCATCCGGCACGCTGCCTTCGGGGCTAATTGAAAGGCTTGGGCGATCAATTAGGCCACTGTAAATCAATACGGCAAACTGTACCTACCTCCGTTGATTCCCAAACAAATCCTTGATAAAAGCAATTTTTTTGGAATCCAGCAGCAAAAACAAACGCCCATTTTTCACACTATATTGGGGCTAATAGAATTCCCCCCATAATGTTAGTGTTACCAATACTCTGCTTTGAATGACTCACAGCGAGTGTAATACTTTCATAATATTTTGGTCACTACTATCAAGTTGAACTCTATATGGAAGCAAAGGATATTACAACAGTTATTAAAATGAAACAAGTCTAGATTATTCTTTACAAAGTCTGGCTACTCAGAGCTAAAAGAACCGTTATCATTTACAATTATCAAAGTCATTACACTATGAATTAATAGCACAATAGAGCTAAAAATACCACAGCATATAAATCCAGCTACCACATACTTGCTTAATATGCATGAGACACCTTCATTAAAATACAGTTAAAAGCTAACAGACACTTTTTTTATGATTATCCTCCCCAAAGCGCCTGTCTTTAATGCATTCCCCAACTAGGCTCATCAGGGAGCCATCATGCTCAGCTATCAGCATTTCTCATTTTTTGCCTCTTAAAATATAAGCAGAGTCCTGCATTAGGGTATGCGGTTAATCAAGTTACATTTCCTTACTGACCCCCCCTTCCTTTCATCTTCTCCTTCAGCAGACAGAATTCAGCACTAAAAAGTATGTTGGTATTTCAATAAGCAGAAATGTGCTTGATTTGGTTTGGCATTATAACACTGAATGTTACAATATTTTTCCCTTAAAACAAACATTTCTTACATCTAAAAATCTAACAATAAACCCGATCATCATCAATAAAGACCTAAAATTCTATTCTGGCCAAATGTTTAATAAAATATTTGTGCCATCTTACAGTGAAACAAGGGTTTAATAAGACTTCAAAATGATAACTATTTACAACATGTTAATGGCATATAATATTTTATGCTACTTTAGTCACCGCATGGTGCTTTGCTATTATGGTACTTACGTTGCTAAAGGAAGCAGTACATTACAGAACCATGCAGTGAATAAACATTATTACATCGTCTCAACTTTCTCTTTGCTACTGTCTAGGCAACTAAGTAGCTACTCCACATTAGACAAAATAGTAGGCTGGCTCCTTCAAACAACATGAATCCATGACAAAAAGCTAGGCAGATCACCATGAAATCAGCCTGTTAGTAGACCCAGTAGGATTAGGATATACTGGTACGTGCTTTACAAAGTAGATGGAAAAATAAAATTCTTGTGGCGCAAATCTTGATAGTTTCTGTACCCCAATGCTGGAATGGCATTAGACAGGATCTGTTTAGGATCCTGGCAGTCCAAAAACGGATGCCAGAATCCAGACACTGCTCGGAATGCCGGCGCCAGCATCCCAAATGAGTTCCCAATGCAGAAAGGGATGGAAGAGTTAGGGTTAGGCTGCGGGGAAAAGGTTAGGGTTAAGCTACGGGTAGGGAGGGTTAGGTTTAGGCTTCCATAGAGTGAGTGTAGAACCTTGCAAGCCCGCAAAGGGGCTTCGTTGCACTCTCCCCCCTGCCGGCATTCTGGCAGCTGGGATCCCGGCATTAGTATGCTGACTGCTGGGATCCTGGCAGCCGGGATACTATACCCAACACCTTGTGGAGTACAGTATAACAAATAACTATCACCTGGTGGTTAAAGTAAGGTCTATAACACTTTAGATAGCATGTACATATAATATAAGAGGTGCTAGAATGTAATCTCTAAAACAATAATGACATGCAATATCCCCCCCCCCACACACACACACACACTACCCCTACAAACCCTCCTGGAGGATACCATTAAGGGGGGAATTCAATTAGCCATGTTTTCTCAAGGCAAATTGATTCCACCTGACTATTCAAATAACCCCGATAAGCCAGCGAAAGCCTCAGACAGGAGAAACAAATCACAGAAAACAGCCCCGTTTTCGGAACCGTGCCTTTCGTAACACTGCAATTTACTTATATTTAAAATTAGGGTGTACAGTCCAGCCCCTATTCACTTAAGATCTATATATATGAAATACTAAATGGTCCATTTGCTCAACGTTCTAGTACAAAAAGAAAAACCAAAAATTTCTGCCCCAGGATTTTAATAATTGAAATTAGCTTTGTGTTTCAGCTAAAAGAAGCAGTAATTACTTTATGGCCAAGGATAATTGTTTTGATGCAATGTGACCATTCGGGGTATGTTCATTAATGAAAATTCCATTGTTGCCAGAATGAAGGATCAATGAATAATTTGCATTCTACAGAACCAATCTGAGAATAATAAGCCTTTAGGCCAACAAGTTGTTGAACTCGGACAGCTGGCACTTCCTGCACACAGAGGACATCTCTGCACAAGGGGAAGAACAGATAGCCTGGCATATAACATGGATGTCCACATTACGCAGCTATAACAACTCTACGCACTTGCTGTATTTACATGTAACAAAGCTTTACCACTGTATTAGTAGAAGCTGACTGCCCCCCAAGTCTACTACATGGTCCTACAAGGTTCAGCTAGTGTGACATTAGGAATATTAATTATACCATAATAAGCAGTGTTATCAGTCCCCTGTAGACAAAATAAAAATAAGCATCTTAATAGAGGAGCTGCACTGAGATAGTAAAAAAGGCCGCCACAATGGGAGTAAGCATGGTTCCCGATTATGGGACCCCTTACTTGCCAGCAGGTACTCCATCCGCTGGTAATCCAGGCCTCCCAGATAGTGCAACAACATACCCCACAACTTATGAACAGTGCTTCAGCATATGCAATGCATGTCTAACACACACTTGCCCCACAATACCAGGCCCCATCAGCTTTCCCAGCAGCGCTGCTAGCACTACCCCATATTCAACAGGTTAGACATGTAAGGGCTTATGCACATGAGTGGAAGTTTCGTCCATTATTGTGTGATTACTTGGATGTAGATTTTCCACCATGCAACAACCTTTTATTATCTATCACATAATGACAGAACAGCAGAATACTGCAGCCATGAACATTTGATTTATTGCAACACACTTAACAGGTCATTTACTTGATGAGAATGATGCTCATATGCACAAACCCTAGACATATATGTCATTCCCTTCCCATATCTACTGAGGATTTAATTTATCCTGTGCTGGCACCTACTCATCTGGGCATTTTGTAATTTATACTTGCAAACACTGATTAATCGATTAAGGACAATGAAAAAATAAAATTGTAACAACCACTCTAGAAACTATACATATATTCAAAATTTCTAACAAATAAAAAATACTATCGCAAAGGAAAAAGTTAATATAGTGGCACACTCTTAAGAGGTAATGTAAGGAAAATAATGAATAATGGTCATATGACACCCACAGATCCCATCATGCTTGGTATACTAGAGAACATATTGAATTGCTACACAGTTTGGAACAAAGAATACACAATGGCAAACATCTATGAAATCTGTTATACAGGTAGATGTTAAGAGAGTCTGTAACCCATAATAACCAGTTAGATTACAAATGAAAAAATTTAGTAGTACACTTTAAAGACAAATAAGTTTCATTGGTTGCTATGGGTTACAGCAGTTACACGTGTAACACATTTTGCGACCTTCAGCTATTATGCCACAAATCATTTGCCTCGTATGGTAGCAATTCAGTGTTCAACTATATTTTGGACAAAACAGGAGCATCTCTACTTTCATCCACAATGAACCAACATACTGTATACCTATGTCATATTAATACTGTGAAGGACACCTCTAGGAGTAGTTTTGTCTGTGATCCAAAAGAAAAAAAACCCTGCAGGCCACATTACATATTGTCATTAGCTTCAGTAAATTGGAGGTTTGAAATGTGTCAGTACAAAACAGCTTGGGTGTGAATTTCTATTATTTTAATTTGGCTGAATAACACGTGACTTCGCTTTCCAAACGATTTCCCTTCTGAACACAAAGAAATCTGTGTAAAATAATTAAGAAGTACTGCATGCTCTGATCATGTCTTTTCCAGCACATCAGGAGCATAATCAAACATAGATATCATGAATACTAGTGTATGAAGAATGCCATTTCCACTACACCAGTTCTTTACTAGTCTTTTTCTAGCTATTAAAAATGCCTGTAGTAAGACTTTGCAGGAGTAAAAGGCAGATTTCTGTACTGATGAATGAATAGGCCAGGCACTGCTGTCTCATACATAGACAAGACAAACGGGGAACTATCTGATGAAGACTGCAGAATTCTCCGCACAACATGCAGTAGCTAAGTATAGCACACATGCTGATCCCAGGGCACCCATCACTGTAGTAAGAGCATGTTGCAGTGGTTACAGGCTTGATCAGCCCTCAGTGGGGAACATTAAAACAAACAGACACATAATCAGATGATTATTGCTGTGATATGTATAGGAAGACTGTGTATAGACATATCTACACTTTGTCTACTTCTCCACCAGAACCACACCCATGTGTTAGACAAGAGCAATAAGATGTGAGAAGAACTCAACAAGCTGGAGATGAGTCTCTCCATGCAGCCTGCTGAGGCAGAGCCTCTAAAGATTAATGGGGATCCATCCTAGGATTTAACATTTACTTGTGTCCCAAGTACATAAAAAGGAACCTTTTAATTTTAACGGCGGAAAGAAGAAAAAAAAAAGGAAAAAAATTAATGGATTTGTTTTATTTTCTTAAACACTTCACTTGTTACTTGAACAATGTCTGCAGAACTGATGGCACAAGAACACAATTAAAGATAAAAGCTCTTTCGGAAGCAAACGCTGGACCAGCGATAGGATAAGAATTGCATATGAAATCAGTGCAAACACAACGTCTGTGTCTTCAATAATGGCAGAAGATTACTATACTAAGTAATTAAAGAGGGACACATTAATTTGGGCTATTATTTGGGATCCCCCGACAGCCAAAGCAAGCTATTGAAATCATAAGCCAGAGTTCAAATACAAGTGGAGTGGGTCTTTTATAGCAATCCTGATACCTAAAATACAATAATGAAGCACATCAATAAGTAGCACTACAAAGGAATGTTCACTGAATATGAAGAGTACAAAGCTATAGGGTGGAGTAAAGATGTGTGGACGGTAGCCCTGCCATCCATCTGCTCACCACACCCTACAGAATGCCTTGACTGAAAATTGTCCTCTGCAAGGAACTCTTGAAATAAATTATTTCCACCACTAAGCGCTTTGCAGGGCAAAGGCTAATGAAGGGGACAACTGCTGCTTTCATTATAATAATGCATCTGGTTATTAAAGGTTTAGCTGATTAGCATCCCCAGACCCTTCTTGTAAGCCAATCTTTACTAGCAGCTGAGGACATCATAGCAAACCTTTCATTTCCCTCCATGACAGACTCTATATAAGAGCTTGTAATTATTAAACTTTGCTATTCATATCTCTCAAGGTCAGAAAGACGTCCATTTTTTGGCTGTATTATAAATAGGAAGTACCAAAGCTTTAGGATCCTGCCAACCTATTGTACAGTACACAAGAGGAAGAACCAACCATAGCAGCATGCCTTCCTGGCTAAATAAGGGAGCCAATACATGTGTGAAGCAAGCATGAATAGGTACACCTGCTGAGAGAGCACACTCCTTCCATCATACTACCCAGGGCACACTCTGATGAAAGAAACACAAAGCCTTTCAGTTTCCCATAGTAACAGTCAGGTTTCTCTCTACCTACTGATCTGACAGACATCCATGACTTGCGATTTTACATACTTACTGTTAACCCCATCTGTACCGCTCTATGAATAAAGCCCAACAAAAGGAGCTCGACACAACCCTCAAGTCCAAAGTCTTCTGGCAAATGCACAACTACATAATGTCAATATGTGTAAAATAGTTTACACAAACAAATGGCGCCTTATAAAGTTGTTACTGATGTAGATTAATGCAGATTTGCATTACTGTTCACAACTACAGGTTGTACTACTCATTTATTACGATATGCTCAAGTCTAGTTGGGACAGACCAAAAATCTCAGTCGTAATATCCCCAGCAATAAATAATCTCCTGTTTATTGGAAAAAAACCAGATTCTGGGATTTAATTTATTGTGCAAATAGGAGTCCAACTGCTCTAGCTCCAATGTGACATGGACTGCAGGCCTATCACTAACTCTAGGGAGAAGATCCATGTATGCAAGAATTAGGTCTCTCTCACATGCAGTGAGAAATGATCAGAATGCAGCAGAGGCAGGGAAGCCAGCCAGGCCAAATGGTGATAACGAACAACTAGCTGCAATTAAAACATCTAAAATCCCCACATCTCTAATCCCTCTAGATAAATTGGATAGTGCATTTGAAAGCCTCTTATGGGTGCTACCGTCTGACCAAAGCAAAGCATTCAAGTTCCTGCAGTACAAGACAAATGATTGGCATAGTTCCTCACTGTTATTCTAATGAAACCTGCAGAAATATTCTCAGCTATGCTCTCCCTTACTGCAAACTATTAAGAGTGTGACGTCTCTATCATAATATAGGAATACTGTCATAAGGATAAGCATGATCAGTGTATGTAGGAAGCAGTGGGCATAGTGGCTCTTGCAGTGATGAGCATTATCAGTGTATGTAGGGAGCAGAGAGCTGAGTGGCTTTCAGTGATTAGCATTAGTAGTGTATGTAGGGAGCGGCGGGCACAAAGCGTAGGGTGCGGGGGAAACAGTGGCCCTGGCAGTGATGAGCAATAGCGGTGCATGAAGGGAGTAGGGGGACTCAGTGGGGTGGCACAGGATCTCAGGCATTAACAGTGTGTGTAGAGAGCAGAGGGGATAGTATATATGGAGAGGGCACTGGGACTCAGGCAGCATTAGCAGTGTGTGTAGGGAGCAGGGGGCACAGTATACATGCTGTGGGCACAGGGGCTCAGGCAGCGTTAGTGTGTGTAGGGAGCACAGTATATATGCAGAGGGCACAGGATCTCAGGCAGCGTTAGTGTATGTAGGGAGCACAGTATATATGCAGAGGGCACAGGATCTCAGGCAGCGTTAGCAGTGTGTGTAGGGAGCAGGGGGCACAGTATAATTGCAGAGGGCATTGGGGCTTAGGCAGCATTAGCAATGTGTGTAGGGAGCAGGGGCACAGTATATATGCAGAGGGCACAGGGGCTCAGGCAGCATTAGCAATGTATGTAGGGGGCACAGTATATATGCAGAGGGCACTGGGGCTCAGGCAGCGATAGCAGTGTATGTAGGGAGCAGGGGGCACAGTATATATGCAGAGGGTACTGGGGCTCTGGCAGCATTAGCAGTGTGTATATGGTGCAGGGGGATACAGTGGTTGCGGCTGTGCACGGTGTTGCCAAGGCGATGACAGAGCCTGCAGAGTGCAGAGGAATGCAGCACACACTCACCTTCTGTTGCATAGCTGTGATCACGCAGGAAACTATTGTTAATTTTGCGGGTATCAATGTCCTCCTCCATTTACAGCCCGTTTACTTTTCTGAAGGGTAAAAGGAAAAACACAAGTATCCATGATCCCTATAGCAAGCCTCTAGCAGAGGAGGAGAGGGAGCTGCCTCGAGCACGCCATGGCACTGCCCGTCGGTATGAGAGGAGGGTTATTATGTAAAGGTGGTATAGAGAGAGGATGATGCAGGGGAGGCTGCCAGGGAATCTGCAACACTCCTAGCACATGCTGATCCTCCCAGCACAGGCCCAACAGGTCACCGCACCCACAGCTCCGAGCGGCTCTCCTCTTCAGAGCTTGCAGTGCACGGGAGATCACCTAGTAGTAGCAGCACTGCTGCAGAGCCTGTTCTGCCAGGGAGTTTTGCTGCTGCTGCTGGATTTAGATGAGCCGCTGCGTCTGCAGTTTCCTTGCTGCTCAGTCTCTGGGACGTGATCAGATCCCTCTGCCTGTAGCTGCACCATATACCAGGTCACCAGATGAGCTAGACGTGTTGCAGAATCTCTTCGGTCTGAGCTGTGCCTGCTGCTGCTGCAGGGTGGGAGGAGATGACTGTGCCACAATGACGGCTGGGGGGATTGCATCACACACGACTGAGATGTAATCACTGGGCGACCTCTGACTACAGAGAGAGGATGCTCTGTAATTGGAGGGGAAGAGTAGACATCTTTCTAGAAAGGTGGTGGGGTGGGGGTATTTCAGACTGCATGTCTTGTCCTCCTTCCTGGTGAACTTTAGAGGGGCCCAAATGGAACAGAGCAGCCCGAAGACACTGAGAGGAGCCTTTACGAGATACGTTGTTTGTATTTTAATTCTATGTGCATGCCTTCTGCTATGGTTCTTCTCTCTCTATTCTTTGTTCTTTCCTGTTTGTCTTTGATCTCTCCCTACTGCTTCTCACCCTGTGCTGCAGGTTTCCCCCTAAGGCCACATTGTGCATCCCCCTCCCTCCTCCTTAGTGTTTCCTCTATTTGCTTAGTGGAGTGGAGTGAATGAGAAGTTTAGCACTGTCCACTAGTATAGTAAGGAAACGAATGTCCTTCTCTGTACACTCTCCTTATAGTTAGGGATTGTTGTTACTTCTAGAGATGCTAACTGGCAAATAGGATATTTAAAAGCTTAATACAATAGTCACTCCTTCCTTAAGTGTGGCATTGAGGAGGCACTGTGCTCTGCAGGCAGGCACAAGGGATTTTACAAGCAAGTTTCATGGTTAATTCTAGTTTTTCTAGGGGCTCAATATTAAAAGGAAAAACAAATGGGGAGCATGGCACAGGACACAGCATTCTAGATGCGGCATGGAACGTAGCTCCCTCACCTGTACAACCTAGCATTTGTCTCTTCCCTCATAAAATCATTGCTCTCACAGCTAGAACACATTGTCCTCCCTCTCCTTAACTACTGAAGACATGTTCTGCATATCCCATTGTGGACTTTGCTTTTATCCCGCCTCCCCCAGCAGTTTGGTGGTTCCCTTACTTTCATTATCCTCCTACCCCCTTCCAGCAGAGGCAGAGCAGTATATACAATGGATGGGGGTACAATGGGGATATAAGATACTGTGCAACATAGATCAATGATTATATTGCTGTGTGTATTTATCATAATATACAACATAATGCAGATCAGTGACTGCAAGGCTGAGTTTGCATGTATTGGGTGTATGGGGTATAAGGCTGAGTGTGCTTGTATTGGGTATAATATTTAGAATAATGCAGATCATTAATTACATTGGCGTAAATGGGTAAATTGTGGAATAAGGAGGGTTGTAATACAATATGCAGTAATATATTACATGGCTGGGGGCGTGTAGATTTTATCAGTGACATGTTATACAATTTTACAATTGTGATAGAATGTGCAATATAACTCAGATGATGAATTACACTGCTGGGTTTATTACAATGTATGAGGTGACTATAGTGATATAGGGTTTCATGCATGTCGTGGTTTCATCGCCAGGTGTATTACAGTGTATGTGGTGTAATAGGGAGATGATACAGTATAATACAGATCAGTGTTTTCATTGCTGTGTGTGCAGGTGTAATAGTATGGAACATGCAGAATAATTCACTTCAGGGATTATAGTGATTGCAGTGCTGTGGGTATTACAGTGTATGTGGTGTAACAGGGAGATGATACAGTATAATACAGATCAGTGTTTTCATTGCTGTGTGTGCAGGTGTAATAGTATGGAACATGCAGAATAATTCACTTCAGGGATTATAGTGATTGCAGTGCTGTGGGTATTACAGTGTATGTGGTGTAACAGGGAGATGATACAGTATAATACAGATCAGTCTTTTCATTGCTGTGTGTGCAGGTGTAATAGTATGGAACATGCAGAATAATTCACTTCAGGGATTATAGTGATTGCAGTGCTGTGGGTATTACAGTGTATGTGGTGTAATAGGGAGATGATACAGTATAATACAGATCAGTGTTTTCATTGCTGTGTGTGCAGGTGTAATAGTATGGAACATGCAGAATAATTCACTTCAGGGATTATAGTGATTGCAGTGCTGTGGGTATTACAGTGTATGTGGTGTAACAGGGAGATGATACAGTATAATACAGATCAGTCTTTTCATTGCTGTGTGTGCAGGTGTAATAGTATGGAACATGCAGAATAATTCACTTCAGGGATTATAGTGATTGCAGTGCTGTGGGTATTACAGTGTATGTGGTGTAACAGGGAGATAGATGATACAGTATAATACAGATCAGTGTTTTCATTGCTGTGTGTGCAGGTGTAATAGTATGGAACATGCAGAATAATTCACTTCAGGGATTATAGTGATTGCAGTGCTGTGGGTATTACAGTGTATGTGGTGTAACAGGGAGATGATACAGTATAATACAGATCAGTCTTTTCATTGCTGTGTGTGCAGGTGTAATAGTATGGAACATGCAGAATAATTCACTTCAGGGATTATATAGTGATTGCAGTGCTGTGGGTATTACAGTGTATGTGGTTTAACAGGGAGATATACAGTATAATACAGATCAGTGTTTTCATTGCTGTGTGTGCAGGTGTAATAGTATGGAACATGCAGAATAATTCACTTCAGGGATTATAGTGATTGCAGTGCTGTGGGTATTACAGTGTATGTGGTATTACAGGGAGATGATACAGTATAATACAGATCAGTCTTTTCATTGCTGTGTGTGCAGGTGTAATAGTATGGAACATGCAGAATAATTCACTTCAGGGATTATATAGTGATTGCAGTGCTGTGGGTATTACAGTGTATGTGGTGTAACAGGGAGATGATACAGTATAATACAGATCAGTGTTTTCATTGCTGTGTGTGCAGGTGTAATAGTATGGAACATGCAGAATAATTCACTTCAGGGATTATAGTGATTGCAGTGCTGTGGGTGTTACAGTGTATGTGGTGTAACAGGGAGATGATAGAGATGATACAGTATAATACAGATCAGTGTTTTCATTGCTGTGTGTGCAGGTGTAATAGTATGGAACATGCAGAATAATTCACTTCAGGGATTATAGTGATTGCAGTGCTGTGGGTATTACAGTGTATGTGGTGTAACAGGGAGATGATACAGTATAATACAGATCAGTCTTTTCATTGCTGTGTGTGCATGTGTAATAGTATGGAACATGCAGAATAATTCACTTCAGGGATTATAGTGATTGCAGTGCTGTGGGTATTACAGTGTATGTGGTGTAACAGGGAGATGATACAGTATAATACAGATCAGTGTTTTCATTGCTGTGTGTGCAGGTGTAATAGTATGGAACATGCAGAATAATTCACTTCAGGGATTATAGTGATTGCAGTGCTGTGGGTGTTACAGTGTATGTGGTGTAACAGGGAGATGATAGAGATGATACAGTATAATACAGATCAGTGTTTTCATTGCTGTGTGTGCAGGTGTAATAGTATGGAACATGCAGAATAATTCACTTCAGGGATTATAGTGATTGCAGTGCTGTGGGTATTACAGTGTATGTGGTGTAACAGGGAGATGATACAGTATAATACAGATCAGTCTTTTCATTGCTGTGTGTGCATGTGTAATAGTATGGAACATGCAGAATAATTCACTTCAGGGATTATAGTGATTGCAGTGCTGTGGGTATTACAGTGTATGTGGTGTAACAGGGAGATGATACAGTATAATACAGATCAGTGTTTTCATTGCTGTGTGTGCAGGTGTAATAGTATGGAACATGCAGAATAATTCACTTCAGGGATTATAGTGATTGCAGTGCTGTGGGTATTACAGTGTATGTGGTTTAACAGGGAGATAGATGATAGGATACAGTATAATACAGATCAGTCTTTTCATTGCTGTGTGTGCAGGTGTAATAGTATGGAACATGCAGAATAATTCACTTCAGGGATTATAGTGATTGCAGTGCTGTGGGTATTACAGTGTATGTGGTTTAACAGGGAGATAGATGATACAGTAGAATACAGATCAGTGTTTTCATTGCTGTGTGTGCAGGTGTAATAATATGGAACATGCAGAATAATTCACTTCAGGGATTATAGTGATTGCAGTGCTGTGGGTATTACAGTGTATGTGGTGTAACAGGGAGATGATACAGTATAATACAGATCAGTGTTTTCATTGCTGTGTGTGCAGGTGTAATAGTATGGAACATGCAGAATAATTCACTTCAGGGATTATATAGTGATTGCAGTGCTGTGGGTATTACAGTGTATGTGGTGTAACAGGGAGATATACAGTATAATACAGATCACTGTTTTCATTGCTGTGTGTGCAGGTGTAATAGTATGGAACATGCAGAATAATTCACTTCAGGGATTATAGTGATTGCAGTGCTGTGGGTGTTACAGTGTATGTGGCGTAACAGGGAGATGATACAGTATAATACAGATCAGTCTTTTCATTGCTGTGTGTGCAGGTGTAATAGTATGGAACATGCAGAATAATTCACTTCAGGGATTATAGTGATTGCAGTGCTGTGGGTATTACAGTGTATGTGGTATAACAGGGAGATGATACAGTATAATACAGATCAGTCTTTTCATTGCTGTGTGTGCAGGTGTAATAGTATGGAACATGCAGAATAATTCACTTCAGGGATTATAGTGATTGCAGTGCTGTGGGTGTTACAGTGTATGTGGTGTAACAGGGAGATGATACAGTATAATACAGATCAGTGTTTTCATTGCTGTGTGTGCAGGTGTAATAGTATGGAACATGCAGAATAATTCACTTCAGGGATTATAGTGATTGCAGTGCTGTGGGTATTACAGTGTATGTAGTGTAACAGGGAGATGATACAGTATAATACAGATCAGTGTTTTCATTGCTGTGTGTGCAGGTGTAATAGTATGGAACATGCAGAATAATTCACTTCAGGGATTATAGTGATTGCAGTGCTGTGGGTATTACAGTGTATGTAGTGTAACAGGGAGATGATACAGTATAATACAGATCAGTGTTTTCATTGCTGTGTGTGCAGGTGTAATAGTATGGAACATGCAGAATAATTCACTTCAGGGATTACAGTGATTGCAGTGCTGTGGGTATTACAGTGTATGTAGTGTAACAGGGAGATGATACAGTATAATACAGATCAGTGTTTTCATTGCTGTGTGTGCAGGTGTAATAGTATGGAACATGCAGAATAATTCACTTCAGGGATTATAGTGATTGCAGTGCTGTGGGTATTACAGTGTATGTGGTGTAACAGGGAGATGATACAGTATAATACAGATCAGTCTTTTCATTGCTGTGTGTGCAGGTGTAATATTATGGAACATGCAGAATAATTCACTTCAGGGATTATAGTGATTGCAGTGCTGTGGGTATTACAGTGTATGTGGTGTAACAGGGAGATAGATGATACAGTAGAATACAGATCAGTGTTTTCATTGCTGTGTGTGCAGGTGTAATAATATGGAACATGCAGAATAATTCACTTCAGGGATTATAGTGATTGCAGTGCTGTGGGTATTACAGTGTATGTGGTGTAACAGGGAGATGATACAGTATAATACAGATCAGTGTTTTCATTGCTGTGTGTGCAGGTGTAATAGTATGGAACATGCAGAATAATTCACTTCAGGGATTATATAGCGATTGCAGTGCTGTGGGTATTACAGTGTATGTGGTGTAACAGGGAGATATACAGTATAATACAGATCACTGTTTTCATTGCTGTGTGTGCAGGTGTAATAGTATGGAACATGCAGAATAATTCACTTCAGGGATTATAGTGATTGCAGTGCTGTGGGTATTACAGTGTATGTGGTATAACAGGGAGATGATACAGTATAATACAGATCAGTCTTTTCATTGCTGTGTGTGCAGGTGTAATAGTATGGAACATGCAGAATAATTCACTTCAGGGATTATAGTGATTGCAGTGCTGTGGGTGTTACAGTGTATGTGGTGTAACAGGGAGATGATACAGTATAATACAGATCAGTGTTTTCATTGCTGTGTGTGCAGGTGTAATAGTATGGAACATGCAGAATAATTCACTTCAGGGATTACAGTGATTGCAGTGCTGTGGGTATTACAGTGTATGTAGTGTAACAGGGAGATGATACAGTATAATACAGATCAGTGTTTTCATTGCTGTGTGTGCAGGTGTAATAGTATGGAACATGCAGAATAATTCACTTCAGGGATTATAGTGATTGCAGTGCTGTGGGTATTACAGTGTATGTGGTGTAACAGGGAGATGATACAGTATAATACAGATCAGTCTTTTCATTGCTGTGTGTGCAGGTGTAATATTATGGAACATGCAGAATAATTCACTTCAGGGATTATAGTGATTGCAGTGCTGTGGGTATTACAGTGTATGTGGTGTAACAGGGAGATAGATGATACAGTATAATACAGATCAGTGTTTTCATTGCTGTGTGTGCAGGTGTAATAGTATGGAACATGCAGAATAATTCACTTCAGGGATTATAGTGATTGCAGTGCTGTGGGTATTACAGTGTATGTGGTGTAACAGGGAGGTGATACAGTATAATACAGATCAGTGTTTTCATTGCTGTGTGTGCAGGTGTAATAGTATGGAACATGCAGAATAATTCACTTCAGGGATTATAGTGATTGCAGTGCTGTGGGTATTACAGTGTGCGACGGGCCAGTGATGTACAGTATAATGCGGCCTGGCCAGTGCTTTGCTGTGTGTGTATATTGCAGCGTACAAAGTATAAGGGTGGTACACTACACTGTATAAAGCAGATCAGGTGGTATAAAGGCAGCACAACGCAGATTAGTGCTTCCATGGCTTGCTGTAGATATGTTGCATGGGGGTGTACTCTGATTAGTTGGCTGTGGGGATCCCGGCACCCAGCATACCTGTGCCAGGATCCCGACCGCCAGAATGTCGGCAGCGGGGTGAGCGCAAAAGAGCCCCTTGTGGGCTCGTTATGCATGCATGCCACGCTATTTATTCTACCACTAGGGGTGTCGTGGAGACCCCAAGAGGGAGAATAGTTCTCAGGATCCCGGCGCTGGTATGCTGAGTCCCGGGATCCCGACAGCCGGTATATCGAGTGCCTCCCGTTGCATGGTATGAGGTATAATAGTAATACTGTATGTAGATTCCCAATAAGGCCACTGGACCTGAATCAAATTGCCCCTTTTGACAGAGGACTACACGGAGTAAATTAGATGATATATGTTTGTAGTGGTACAGGAGTAGAGGTTGAATTAATATTCTCTCTTGTATTCACTAGTTGGGAGAAGTTAGTGTACAGGTCTGCTATGTACATATATGACTCAATTCTTATTTCCCCCTCCCCCATTCATCACTTAATCTGGCGCTGACCAATTAAAGTGTGCTTTATCAGTTTGCAGGACACTGTGGTAAAGGCAGCATTATTGACTTGCTCGTACCATGTGGTTACGGGTTCTCCAGGCAAGAGCAGTGGGCTCACTGTGGACTAATATTCCAGAGGGAATGCGGTTGAGTGTGCGGTCCACATATGGACAGGTGAGTAGGAGCAAAGTCATATGATCAACGCCATGCACAGCTGAACTTCATCAGCAGAGGAAGGCCGACTTCCTTGCACTACTTTCAGTGCATCAGAAGCAGAAATAAAGGCTGTCGTCACTTGCAGCAAGACAGAGACAATTACGCCTACAGCTGATGCCATGTCAAGCACAGAAGGACAATCTTGCATGCAACGGACAGCTCAGCCAGCGGAGCATGTGAACACACAAGAACAATGACAGAAAAGTCACTATTATAGCAGATGGTGTGGTTCAATCAGGTAAGGTTTGTAGCGCAAATATATTGCTGATAAACACAAGCACACAGGCAGCCTAAAATCACAGCCCCTATAATTCACAGGATGGTCTAGTGTGGAAAAGCTGTAGAATCAGTTTTGTTTAACATGAATAGTTGTGTGATGGATATGATTTGAGGGGTAGCTGAATTTTAAAAGGAACAGTTAAAGGCTCTGGAATCACTCCTTAGGGGTGGCTGGAAGTGGAATTGTAGGTGTAATACATAGGACATGAGGTAGAAGCATGGGGAATAACTCCAGGAGCTCGGTTGGAGTAACTTTACATTATACCCATGCCACTCAGGCACAAGGGAGCACTCACTTGAGCGCATGCGCAGTCAGCAGTTTCAGGGGGACATATCTTGGAACAGACTGGAGAGACAGGGAAGGGAAACATGTCCGGAGGTGCAGAACGTGATAGCTAATGCACTGTCCTGTCAGAAATGGGTAACATTTAGGGCGAAAGCACCTCTAGCGAGTAACACAAGCCTGACTGGCCATCTCATCTTGGGTAGATAGTGGAGCCAATCGAAGAGATATGGTGGTGAAATGCCTGGGACCAAGAACTTGGGCAGTCTATGTGGTAGCTTGGGAAAGAAGGAGGCGATTCCAGGCAAGGGTGGGCCAGGGCAGAGGCTAAAACCCTGGACTCCCACAAGCCAGTCAACACTGATAGGCCGAGGGAGCGATGAGAGTGGCATAGCAGGTGTGTAGCAAAGAGTGCGAGGCGATGCTATTTAGGGCTGTGTTTATCATGTCCTTTGGTATGGCTTTCAGGATTGAGGAACTTGTAGCAGAGTGAAGTTAATGTGTGGGTGCTGGCTTGCTATTTGCAAATGGGGTACTTTTCAAGGTCTTGATTCTCTGTAGATTACCAGGTCAGAAGCCAACCTTGTGGGTAGGGGCAGCTGGGTCTAGATTAAAAAGCAGGCTGACCCATCGGACTGCCCAGTGGTGGCGGTACAGAGTTATGCAAAGGTCAGAGTTATGCGAGGGGGCGTTCATTTTCTGATGCACAAGAATAAATATGCTTTAGCAAAATATCCATTTCCCATGGTTTAAAAAGGTGCAATGCAGCACATCGCTGGAACGTGAGTTAAGATGTGACGCAGCATTTCAGAATAGGCGCCGCTACATCGGTAGTGAGGAGGGCGGTGCAGTAGTGGATATTATACTCAGCCCCTCCACAGGCAGCAGGGGTGTTTAGCAAGTATGTATTATGGGTCACTCTTGCATCTTCTGGGCAGGAACATGGGCGCTGCTAGGCCTTACTGAGGTAATCCTCCTGGGTTTGCTGCAGGAAAAAATAAGAATTTAATTACCGATAATTCTATTTCTCGTAGTCCGTAGTGGATGCTGGGGACTCCGTCAGGACCATGGGGATTAGCGGCTCCGCAGGAGACAGGGCACAAAAGTAAAAGCTTTAGGATCAGGTGGTGTGCACTGGCTCCTCCCCCTATGACCCTCCTCCAAGCCTCAGTTAGGATACTGTGCCCGGACGAGCGTACACAATAAGGAAGGATTTTGAATCCCGGGTAAGACTCATACCAGCCACACCAATCACACTGTACAACCTGTGATCTGAACCCAGTTAACAGCATGATAAAAGCGGAGCCTCTGAAAAGATGGCTCACAACAATAATAACCCGATTTTTGTAACAATAACTATGTACAAGTATTGCAGACAATCCGCACTTGGGATGGGCGCCCAGCATCCACTACGGACTACGAGAAATAGAATTATCGGTAAGTAAATTCTTTTCTCTAACGTCCTAGTGGATGCTGGGGACTCCGTCAGGACCATGGGGAATAGCGGCTCCGCAGGAGACAGGGCACAAAAGCAAGCTTTTAGGATCACATGGTGTGTACTGGCTCCTCCCCCTATGACCCTCCTCCAAGCCTCAGTTAGGTTTTTGTGCCCGGCCGAGAAGGGTGCAATCTAGGTGGCTCTCTTAAAGAGTTGCTTAGAAAAAGTTTTTAGGTTCTTTATTTTCAGTGAGTCCTGCTGGCAACAGGCTCACTGCATCGAGGGACTTAGGGGAGAGATTTTCAACTCACCTGCGTGCAGGATGGATTGGATTCTTAGGCTACTGGACATAGCTCCAGAGGGAGTCGGAACACAGGGCTCGCCCTGGGGTTCGTCCCGGAGCCGCGCCGCCGACCCCCCTTGCAGATGCTGAAGATGAAGAGGTCCGGAACCAGGCGGCAGAAGACTCTCAGTCTTCATCAGGTAGCGCACAGCACTGCAGCTGTGCGCCATTGTTGTCAGCACACTTCACACAGCGGTCACGGAGGGTGCAGGGCGCTGGGGGGGGGCGCCCTGGGCAGCAATGTATAATACCTGTATGGCGAAAAATACATCACATATAGCCCTTGAGGCTATATGGATGTATTTAACCCCTGCCAGATATCTAAAACTCCGGAGAAGAAGCCCGCCGAAAAGGGGGCGGGGCCTATTCTCCTCAGCACACAGCGCCATTTTCCCTCACAGAAAGGCTGGTGGGAAGGCTCCCATGATCTCCCCTGCACTGCACTACAGAAACAGGGTTAAAACAGAGAGGGGGGGCACTGATTTGGCGATATGTATATATATTAAAATGCTATAAAAGGAACACTTATATAAAGGTTGTCCCTGGATAATTATAGCGTTTTGGTGTGTGCTGGCAAACTCTCCCTCTGTCTCCCCAAAGGGCTAGTGGGTCCTGTCCTCTATCAGAGCATTCCCTATGTGTGTGCTGTATGTCGGTACGTGTGTGTCGACATGTATGAGGAAAATATTGGTGAGGAGGCGGAGCAAATTGCCTGTAATGGTGATGTCACTCTCTAGGGAGTCGACACCGGAATGGATGGCTTATTTATGGAAATTACGTGACAATGTCAACACGCTGCAAGCCGGTTGACGACATGAGAGGGCCGGCGAACAAATTAGTATCTGTCCAGGCGTCTCAAACACCGTCAGGGGCTGTAAAATGCCCATTTACCTCAGTCGGTCGACACAGACCCAGACACGGACACTGATTTCAGTGTCGACGGTGAAGAAACAAACGTATTTTCTTTTAGGGCCACACGTTAAGGGCAATGAAGGAGGTGTTACATATTTCTGATACTCCAAGTACCACAAAAAAGGGCATTATGTGTGAGGTGAAAAAACTTCCTGTAGTTTTTCCTGAATCAGATAAATTAAATGAAGTGTGTGATGATGCGTGGGTTTCCCCCGATAGAAAATTATTGGCGGTATACCCTTTCCCGCCAGAAGTTAAGGCGCGGTGGGAAACACCCCTCAGGGTGGATAAGGCGCTCACACGCTTATCAGAACAAGTGGCGGTACCATCTACGGATAGGGCCGTACTTAAGGAGCCAGCTGATAGGAGGCTGAAAAATATCCTAAAAAGTATACACACACATGCTGGTGTTATACTGCGACCAGCGATCGCCTCAGCCTGGATGTGCAGAGCTGAGGTGGCTTGGTCGGATTCCCTGACTAAAAATATTGATACCTTTGACAGGGACAGTATTTTATTGACTATAGAGCATTTAAAGGATGCATTTCTATATATGCGAGATGCGCAGAGGGATATTTGCACTCTGGCATCAAGAGTAAATGCGATGTCCATATCTGCAAGAAGATGTTTATGGACACGACAGTGGTCAGGTGATGCAGATTCCAAACGGCACAAAGATGTATTGCCGTATAAAGGGGAGGAGTTATTTGGGGTCGGTCCATGGGACCTGGTGGCCAGGGCAACTGCTGGAAAATCCACCGTTTTTTACCCTAAGTCACATCTCTGCAGAAAAAGACACCGTCTTTTCAGCCTCAGTCCTTTCGTCCCTATAAGAGTCATATCTGCCCAGGGATAGAGGAAAGGGAAGAAGACTGCAGCAGGCAGCCCATTCCCAGGAACAGAAGCCCTCCACCGCTTCTACCAAGTTCTCAGCATGACGCTGGGACCGTACAGGACCCCTGGATCCTACAAGTAGTATCCAAGGGGTACAGATTGGAATGTCGAGAGGTTTCCCCCCTCGCAGGTTCCTGTAGTCTGCTGTACCAATGTCTCCCTCCGACAGGGAGGCAGTATTGAAAACAATTCACAAGCTGTATTCCCAGCAGGTGATAATAAAATTACCCCTCCGACAACAAGGAAAGGGGTATTACTCCACACTATATGGTGGTACTGAAGGCTAGGTGAGACCTATTCTAAATCTGAAAAATTTGAACACTTGCAAGGGTTCAAATCCAGATGGAGTCACTCAGAGCAGTGATAGCAAAGAACAAGGGGACTATATGGTGTCCCGGGACATCAGGGATGCTTACCTCCATGTCCCAAAATTTGCCTTTTCTCACCAAGGGTACCTCAGGTTCGTGGTACAGAACTGTCACTATCAGTTTCAAGACGATGCCGTTGGATTGTCCAAGGCACCCCGGGTCCTTACCAAGGTAATGACCGAAAGGAGGATTCGTCTTCAAAGAAAATGGACGACCTCCTGATAAGAACAAGGTCCAGAGAACAGTTGGAGGTCGGAGTAGCACTATCTCAAGTAGTTCTACGACAGCACGGGTGGATTCTAAATATTCCAAAACCGCAGTTGTTCCGACGACACGTCTGCTGGTCCTAGGGATGATTCTGGACACAGTCCAGGAAAAGGTGTTTCTCCCAGAGGAGAAAGCCAGGGAGTTATCCGAGCTAATCGGGATCCTCCTAAAACCAGGAAAAGTGTCAGTGCATCATTGCACAAGAGTCCTGGTAAAAATGGTGGCTTATTACGAAGCGCTTCCATTCGGCAGATTTCACGCAAGAACTCTTCAGTGGGATCTGCTGGACAAATGGTCCGGATCGCATCTTCAGATGCATCAGCGGATAACCCTATATCCAAGGACAAGGGTGTCTCTCCTGTGGTGATTACAGAGTGCTCATCTTCTAGAGGGCCGCAGATTCGGCATTCAGGATTGGATGCTGGTGACCACGGAGGCCAGCCTGAGAGGCTGGGGAGCAGTCACACAAGGAGTGTGATCAAGTCTGGAGAATTCTCTCCACATAAATATACTGGAGCTAAGAGCAAATTTATAATGCTCTAAGCTTAGCAAGACCTCTGCTTCAAGGTCAGCCGGTATTGATCCAGTGGGATAACATCACGGCAGTCGCCCACGTAAACAGAAAGGGCGGCACAAGAAGCAGGAGGGCAGTGGCAAAACTGCAAGGATTTTTCGCTAGGCGGAAAATCATGTGATAGCACTGTCAGCAGTGTTCATTCCGGGAGTGGACGACTGGGAAGCAGACTTCCTCAGCAGGCACGACCTCCACCCGGGAGAGTGGGAACTTCATCGGGAAGTTTTCCGCATGATTGTGAACCGTTGGGAAAGACCAAAGGTGGACATGATGGCGTCCCGCCCGAACAAAAAATGGGACAGGTATTGCGCCAGGTCACGAGACCTTCAGGCGATAGCTGTGGACGTCCTGGTAACACCGTGGGTGTAACAGTCGGTGTATGTGTTCCCTCCTCTGCTTCTCATAACCAAGGTACTGAGAATTATAAGACGTAGAGGAGTAAGAACTATACTCGTGGCTCCGGATTGGCCAAGAGGGACTTGGTAACCGGAACTTCAAGAGATGCTCACAGAGGACTAATGGCCTCGGGAGCTAAGAAGGGATTTGCTTTCAGCAAGTACCATGTCTGTTCCAAGAGGAACCGTGGCATCGGCCTTAAGAAAGGACCTGCTCCAGCAGGGACCTTGTCTGTTCCAAGACTTACCGCGACTGCGTTTGACGGCATGGCGGTTTGAACGCCGGATCCTAAGGGAAAAGGCATTCCGGAAGAGGTCATACCTACCCTGGTCAAAGCCAGGAAGGAGGTGACCGCACAACGTTATCACCACATGTGGTAAAAATATGTTGCGTGGGTGAGGCCAGGAAGGCCCCACGAAAAAATTTCAACTAGGTCGATTTCTGCACTTCCTGCAAACAGGAGTGTCTATGAGCCTCAAATTGGGGTCCATTAAGGTTCAAGTTTCGGCCCTATAGATTTTCTTCCAGAAAGAATTGGCTTCAGTTCCTGAAGTCCAGACGTTTGTCAAGGGAGTATTGCATATACAGCCCTTGTGTGCCTCCAGTGGCACCGTGGGATCTCAACGTAGTGTTGGGATTCCTCAAATCATATTGGTTTGAACCACTCAAATCTGTGGATTTGAAATATCTCACATGGAAAGTGACCATGCTGTTGGCTCTGGCCTCGGCCAGGCGATTGTCAAAATTGGCGGCTTTGTCTTACAAAAGCCCATATTTGATTTTCCATTCGGACAGGGCAGAACTGCGGACTCGTCCCCAGTTTCTTCCTAAGGTGGTGTCAGCGTTTCACCTGAAACAACCTATTGTGGTGCCTGCAGCTACTAGGGACTTGGAGGACTCCAAGTTGCTAGACGTTGTCAGGGCCCTGAAAATATATATATATATATATATATATATATATATATATATATATATATATATATATATATATATATATATATATATATAATTCCAGGACGGCTGGAGTCAGAAAGTCTGACTTGCTGTTTATATTGTAGGCACCCAAAAAGCTGGGTGCTCCTGCTTCTAAGCAGACTATTGCTCGTTGGATTTGTAGTACAATTCAGCTTGCACATTCTGTGGCAGGCCTGCCACAGCCAAAATCTGTAAATGCCCATTCCACAAGGAAGGTGGGCTCATCTTGGGCGGCTGCCCGAGGGGTCTCGGCTTTACAACTTTGCCGAGCAGCTACTTGGTCAGGGGCAAACACGTTTGCAAAATTCTACAAATTTGATACCCTGGCTGAGGAGGACCTGGAGTTCTCTCATTCGGTGCTGCAGAGTCATCCGCACTCTCCCGCCCGTTTGGGAGCTTTGGTATAATCCCCATGGTCCTGACGGAGTCCCCAGCATCCACTAGGACGTTAGAGAAAATAAGATTTTACTTACCGATAAATCTATTTCTCATAGTCCGTAGTGGATGCTGGGCGCCCATCCCAAGTGCGGATTGTCTGCATTACTTGTACATAGTTATTGTTACAAAAAATCGGGTTATTATTGTTGTGAGCCATCTTTTTTAGAGGCTACTTCATTGTTATCATACTGTTAACTGGGTTCAAATCACAAGTTGTACGGTGTGATTGGTGTGGCTGGTATGAGTCTTACCCGGGATTCAAGATCCTTCCTTATTGTGTACGCTCGTCCGGGCACAGTACCTAACTGAGGCTTGGAGGAGGGTCATAGGGGGAGGAGCCAGTACACACCATGTGATCCTAAAAGCTTGCTTTTGTGCCCTGTCTCCTGCGGAGCCGCTATTCCCCATGGTACTGACGGAGTCCCCAGCATCCACTACGGACTATGAGAAATAGATTTATCGGTAAGTAAAATCTTATTATTTTCTCTAACGTCCTAAGTGGATGCTGGGGACTCCGTCAGGACCATGGGGATTATACCAAAGCTCCCAAACGGGCGGGAGAGTGCGGATGACTCTGCAGCACCGAGTGAGAGAACTCCAGGTCCTCCTCAGCCAGGGTGTGCCCCTGACCAAGTAGCAGCTCGGCAAAGTTGTAAAGCCGAGACCCCTCGGGCAGCCGCCCAAGATGAGCCCACCTTCCTTGTGGAATGGGCATTTACATATTTTGGCTGTGGCAGGCCTGCCACAGAATGTGCAAGCTGAATTGTACTACACATCCAACTAGCAATCGTCTGCTTAGAAGCAAGAGCACCCAGTTTGTTGGGTGCATACAGGATAACAGCAAGTCAGTTTTCCTGACTCCAGCCGTCCTGGAAACCTATATTTTCAGGGCCCTGACAACATCTAGCAACTTGGAGTCCTCCAAGTCCCTAGTAGCCGCAGGTACCACAATAAGCTGGTTCAGGTGAAACGCTGACACCACCTTATGGAGAAACTGGGGACGAGTCCGCAGCTCTGCCCTGTCCGAATGGACAATCAGATATGGGCTTTTGTGAGACAAAGCCGCCAATTCTGACACTCGCCTGGCCGAGGCCAGGGCCAACATCATGGTCACTTTCCATGTGAAATATTTCAAATCCACAGATTTGAGCGGTTTAAACCAATGTGATTTGAGGAATCCCAGAACTACGTTGAGATCCCACAGTGCCACTGGAGGCACAAAAGGGGGTTGTATATGCAGTACTCCCTTGACAAACTTCTGGACTTCAGGAACTGAAGCCAATTCTTTCTGGAAGAAAATCGACAGGGCCGAAATTTGAACCTTAATGGACCCCAATTTGAGGCCCATAGACACTCCTGTTTGCAGGAAATGCAGGAATCGACCGAGTTGAAATTTCTTCGTAGGGCCTTCCTGGCCTCACACCACGCAACATATTTTTGCCACATGTGGTGATAATGTTGTGCGGTCACCTCCTTCCTGGCTTTGACCAGGGTAGGAATGACCTCTTCCGGAATGCCTTTTTCCCTTAGGATCCGGCGTTCAACCGCCATGCCGTCAAACGCAGCCGCGGTAAGTCTTGGAACAGACATGGTACTTGCTGAAGCAAGCCCTTCTTAGCGGCAGAGGCCATGAGTCCTCTGTGAGCATCTCTTGAAGTTCCGGGTACCAAGTCCTTCTTGGCCAATCCGGAGCCACGAGTATAGTTCTTACTCCTCTACGTCTTATAATTCTCAGTACCTTATGTATGAGAAGCAGAGGAGGGAACACATACACCGACTGGTACACCCACGGTGTTACCAGAACGTCCACAGCTATTGCCTGAGGGTCTTTTGACCTGGCGCAATACTTGTCCAGTTTTTTGTTCAGGCGGGACGCCATCATGTCCACCTTTGGTCTTTCCCAACGGTTCACAATCATGTGGAAGACTTCCCGATGAAGTCCCCACTCTCCCGGGTGGAGGTTGTGCCTGCTGAGGAAGTCTGCTTCCCAGTTGTCCACTCCCGGAATGAACACTGCTGACAGTGCTATCACATGATTTTCCGCCCAGCGAAAAATCCTTGCAGTTTCTGCCATTGCCCTCCTGCTTCTTGTGCCGCCCTGTCTGTTTACGTGGGCGACTGCCGTGATGTTGTCCCACTGGATCAATACCGGCTGACCTTGAAGCAGAGGTCTTGCTAAGCTTAGAGCATTGTAAATTGCCCTTAGCTCCAGTATATTTATGTGGAGAAAAATCTCCAGACTTGATCACACTCCCTGGAAATTTTTTCCCTGTGTGACTGCTCCCCAGCCTCTCAGGCTGGCCTCCGTGGTCACCAGCATCCAATCCTGAATGCCGAATCTGCGGCCCTCTAGAAGATGAGCACTCTGTAACCACCACAGGAGAGACACCCTCGTCCTTGGAGATAGGGTTATCCGCTGATGCATCTGAAAATGCGATCCGGACCATTTGTCCAGCAGATCCCACTGAAAAGTTCTTGCGTGGAATCTGCCGAATGGAATCGCTTCGTAATAAGCCACCATTTTTCCCAGGACTCTTGTGCAATGATGCACTGACACTTTTCCTGGTTTTAGGAGGTTCCTGACTAGCTCGGATAACTCCCTGGCTTTCTCCTCCGGGAGAAACACCTTTTTCTGGACTGTGTCCAGAACCATCCCTAGGAACAGCAGACGTGTCGTCGGAAACGGCTGCGATTTTGGATATTTAGAATCCACCCGTGCTGTCGTAGAACTACTTGAGATAGTGCTACTCCGACTTCCAACTGTTCTCTGGACCTTGCCCTTATCAGGAGATCGTCCAAGTAAGGGATAATTAAGACGCCTTTTCTTTGAAGAAGAATCATCATTTCGGCCATTACTTTGGTAAAGACCCGAGGTGCCGTGGACAATCCAAACGGCAGCGTCTGAAACTGATAGTGACAGTTCCGTACCACAAACCTGAGGTACCCTTGGTGAGAAGGGCAATTTGGGACATGGAGGTAAGCATCCTTGATGTCCAGGGACACCATATAGTCCCCTTCTTCCTGGTTCGCTATCACTGCTCTGAGTGACTCCATCTTGATTTGAACCTTTGTATGTAAGTGTTCAAAGATTTCCCATTTAGAATAGGTCTCACCGAGCCGTCTGGCTTCAGTACCACAATATAGTGTGGAATAATAGCCCTTTCCTTGTTGTAGGAGGGGTACTTTGATTATCACCTGCTGGGAATACAGCTTGTGAATTGTTTCCAATACTGCCTCCCTGTCGGAGGAAGACGTTGGTAAAGCAGACATCAGGAGCCTGCGAGGGGGAGACGTCTCGAATTTCCAGTCTGTACCCCTGGGATACTACTTGTAGGATCCAGGGGTCCACTTGCGAGTGAGCCCACTACGCGCTGAAACTCTTGAGACGACCCCCCACCGCACTTGAGTCCGCTTGTACGGCCCCAGCGTCATGCTGAGGACTTGGCAGAAGCTGTGGAGGGCTTCTGTTCCTGGGAATGGGCTGCCTGCTGCAGTCTTCTTCCCTTTCCTCTATCCCTGGGCAGATATGACTGGCCTTTTGCCCGCTTGCCCTTATGGGGACGAAAGGACTGAGGCTGAAAAGACGGTGTCTTTTTCTGCTGAGATGTGATTTGGGGTAAAAAAGGTGGATTTTCCAGCTGTTGCCGAGGCCACCAGGTCCGATGGACCGACCCCAAATAACTCCTCCCCTTTATACGGCAATACTTCCATGTGCCTTTTGGAATCTGCATCACCTGACCACTGTCGTGTCCATAAACATCTTCTGGCAGATATGGACATCGCACTTACTCTTGATGCCAGAGTGCAAATATCCCTCTGTGCATCTCGCATATATAGAAATGCATCCTTTAAATGCTCTATAGTCAATAAAATACTGTCCCTGTCAAGGGTATCAATATTTTCAGTCAGGGAATCCGACCAAGCCACCCCAGCGCTGCACATCCAGGCTGAGGCGATCGCTGGTCGCAGTATAACACCAGTATGTGTGTATATACCTTTTTAGGATATTTTCCAGCCTCTCAGCTGGCTCCTTGAGGGCGGCCCTATCTGGAGACGGTACCGCCACTTGTTTTGATAAGCGTGTGAGCGCCTTATCCACCCTAAAGGGTGTTTCCCAACGCGCCCTAACTTCTGGCGGGAAAGGGTATACCGCCAATAATTTTCTATCGGGGGAAACCCACGCATCATCACACACTTCATTTAATTTATCTGATTCAGGAAAAACTACAGGTAGTTTTTTCACACCCACATAATACCCTTCTTGTGGTACTTGTAGTATCAGAAATATGTAACACCTCCTTCATTGCCCTTAACATGTAACGTGTGGCCCTAAAGGAAAATACGTTTGTTTCTTCACCGTCGACACTGGAGTCAGTGTCCGTGTCTGTGTCGACCGACTGAGGTAAATGAGCGTTTTACAGCCCCTGACGGTGTTTGAGACGCCTGGACAGGTACTAATTTGTTTGCCGGCCGTCTCATGTCGTCAACCGACCTTGCAGCGTGTTGACATTATCACGTAATTCCTTAAATAAGCCATCCATTCCGGTGTCGACTCCCTAGAGAGTGACATCACCATTTCAGGCAATTGCTCCGCCTCCTCACCAACATCGTCCTCATACATGTCGACACACACGTACCGACACACAGCACACACACAGGGAATGCTCTGATAGAGGACAGGACCCCACTAGCCCTTTGGGGAGACAGAGGGAGAGTTTGCCAGCACACACCAAAAACGCTATAATTATACAGGGACAACCTTTATATAAGTGTTTTTCCCTTATAGCATTTTAATATATATATATACATATCGCCAAATAAGTGCCCCCCCTCTCTGTTTTAACCCTGTTTCTGTAGTGCAGTGCAGGGGAGAGCCTGGGAGCCTTCCCACCAGCATTTCTGTGAGGGAAAATGGCGCTGTGTGCTGAGGAGAATAGGCCCCGCCCCCTTTTCGGCGGGCTTCTTCTCCCGTTTTTCTGAGACCTGGCAGGGGTTAAATACATCCATATAGCCCCCAGGGGCTATATGTGATGTATTTTTAGCCAGAATAAGGTACTATCATTGCTGCCCAGGGCGCCCCCCCCCAGCGCCCTGCACCCTCAGTGACCGCTGCTATGAAGTGTGCTGACAACAATGGCGCACAGCTGCAGTGCTGTGCGCTACCTTATGAAGACTGAAGAGTCTTCTGCCGCCGTTTCTGGACCTTCACTTTTCGGCATCTGCAAGGGGGGTCGGCGGCGCGGCTCCGGGACGAACCCCAGGGTGAGACCTGTGTTCCGACTCCCTCTGGAGCTAATGGTGTCCAGTAGCCTAAGAAGCCAATCCATCCTGCACGCAGGTGAGTTCACTTCTCTCCCCTAAGTCCCTCGTAGCAGTGAGCCTGTTGCCAGCAGGACTCACTGAAAATAAAAAACCTAACAAACTTTTACTCTAAGCAGCTCTTTAGGAGAGCCACCTAGATTGCACCCTTCTCGGCCGGGCACAAAAATCTAACTGAGGCTTGGAGGAGGGTCATAGGGGGAGGAGCCAGTGCACACCACCTGATCCTAAAGCTTTTACTTTTGTGCCCTGTCTCCTGCGGAGCCGCTAATCCCCATGGTCCTGACGGAGTCCCCAGCATCCACTTAGGACGTCAGAGAAATGGGCAATGAGCTGGTTTTGAGCAGGCATGAGATGGCCACAGTTGCGAAAAGATGCGCTCAGTGCAGAGGTAGCGGCTAGCTAGATGCCAAATTTAGTAGTCTGAATCTGGGAGGCAATGACCTCGGTAAGGTAAAGATGCTGGACATAAATCAGGTGGATGAGGGAGGAGTTGGAATTGTTGTGAGGGCAGTGGAGACAAGGGCACATAGTTTGGTCTAACATAATCCCAAGGTTGGCCTGGTAGGGGCCGGGACAGGGAGTTAAGTGAATGCAGCCATGTGGTAGGCACATGGATTTTACATCAAGGTGCCAGGGCTTATATTGGAGCTATGGCGTTCACCTGTCTGAGGTGGGGTTGGACTTGTTTAACAAGGCCGCATAGTAGGCGTTGGGGCGAGTTTGTTTGTCAAGGGCAGGTCGCAGGGTGGGGCTTCGGTCCCCAGCAGGCTGCGGACCTCATGTGGCATGGGAAAGTAGTGAGCAAAGCATGGTATGGAATGTTACGTAAGGGGATGGGCAAGTGGCCAGGTATATTCACCAGGACGCATGCCCAGCACCAAGTTGGAATGTTTGGGCAGCACGGGCTGCATGCCAGTTGAAGGTGGTATGTGATTTGGGTCATGGTCCCCAGGTGGGGCTGTTGCATGCCTCCTAGGTTGGGTCGAACATGCCCCACCCACTCAGTATGGCTGAGGAGTGGGGATGGGATGTGGCATGCCCATAAGGTTGGGTTGAGCACGCCTCCACCCATAGGTAGAGGGGGGGGGGGTGTGGCATGTCCACACGGTTGGGCCGGACATGCCCCACCCATTTTGTGGGGATATGGTTAACAAATTGTGGCGAGAGCCTTGCTCACCAATTTTTTTCTTACCCTGCGATTTATGGTGTTGTGTGATGATGTTTGCCACGTGAAATAAAACTGACCGATTTTGCCCAACAGTATTGTGGACTCAGTTATTTGGGGGTAAGCGCTAGGGTTCAGCGTCACAGGATGTCCTCCTCCATTTACAGTCTGTGTACTCTTTTGAAGGGTAAAAGGAAAAACACAAGTATCCATGATCCCTAACAGCAAGCCGCTAGCAGAGGAGGAGGGGAAGCTGCCCCGAGCATGCCATGGCAAGTTATTATGTAAAGGTGGTATAAAAAAAAGGGTGATGCAGGGGAGGCTGCCAAGAAATCTGCAACATCCTAGCACATGCTGATCCTCCCAGCACAGGCCCAACAGGTCACCCTGCCCACAGCTCCGAGTGGCTCTCTGGGGTGCAGAGCTTTCAGCACACGGGAGATCACCTAGTAGTAGCAGCACTGCTGCAGAGCCTGTGCTGCCAGGGAGTTTTGCTACTGCTGCTGCTGGATATAGATGAGCCGCTGCGTCTGCAGTTTCCCTGCTGCTTAGTATTTGGGACGTGATCAGATCCCTCTGCCTGTGGCTGCACCGTATTACCATACCAAACTTCCCTCCCCTTATGTAAACTGGCATAGTCTCACTACTACACCACCAGCTACTCTCTATGGGCCTAATTCAGACCTGATCGCTTGATGGGTTTTTTTTGCACTGCTGTGAACAGATAGTTGCCGCCCATAGGGAAGTGTATTTTCGCTTTGCAAATGTGCGAACGCATGTGTAGCAGAGCTGTACAAACAGATCTTGTGCAGTCTCTGAGGGTCATTCCGACCCGATCGCTCGCTGCAGTTTCTCGCAGCGCAGTGATCAGGTCGGAACTGCGTGTGGGGGGCTGGACAGCGGCGTTAAGCCGCCGTTTAGGGGGTGCGGTCCGGCCAACGCAGGTGTGGCCGGACCGTTGGGGGGGTCGGTCCGCGGCAGCTGCGTGATGTCACACGCAGCTGCTGCGGGCCAGGGAGCGACGAGTAGCTCCCGGTCAGCTCGCTAAAGCTGCGCTGGTCGGGAGCTACTCTTGAAGTGCAAAGGCATCGCCGCTGTGCGATGCCGTTGCACTTCTGCAGGGGGGGGGGGGGGGGGGGGGAGGGCGTCACTGACATGCGGGCGGACAATCCCTTTGCTGGGCGTCCCCCCGCATGTCAGTGTGAATGATCTTAGCTGTGCTAAATTTCGCACAGCTACGATCAACTCGGGATGATCCCCTCTGAGTAGCCCAGGACTTACTCAGCCATTGCGATCTCTTCAGCCTGTCCGGGACCGGAATTGACGTCGGGAACCCTCCCTGCAAGCGCTTGGACATACCTGCATTTTTCCAACTACTCCCAGAAAACAGTCAGTTGCCACCCACAAACGCCTTCTTCCTGTCAATCTCCTTGCGCTCGCGCGTGCGCATGGATTCTTCGCACAAACCTATCGGAGAGCAACGAACCGCTTTGTACCTGTGCGACGTGCCTGCACATTGCGGTGCATACGCATGCACAGTTCTGACCTGATCGCAGCGCTGCAGAAAACGCTAGTGATTGATCAGGTCTGAATTAGGCCCTATGTCCTTTACCACAAGGGATCCAGTACCTCAGGACAGTGATCTCTGCAAACAGCAAAACTGTAGCCACAATTAATTTTAAAAGCAAAAAATATTCGCACCTTATTCGAAATGGGGAGAAATTCTGTGTCATAGGCTACTAAGTAGTAAATAGTAGTAAAGGTAGGTACACGCTTAGCGATAAATTAAACGGCAACGCTCATTTTGACCCTTCCTGGGCAACGTTTTAAACAGTTAATTTATCGCTAAGAGTGTATGGCACCGGCGACAATCAATGCACGGCCCGCGGGTCGTTAATGACCCTTACTGTCGGCTGTGCATGCAACTCAATTTGGACTTTGGTATAAAAACTGTATGCACGGCCAGGCCGCGGCGTGACGTCACTGAGCAATATAGTTTGCATATCGCTCAAGGTGTACGCACTGCCACCGACCGCCCTGGCGGGGAAACACTAGGCGACGTGGTTTATAAAGCACATCACCTAGTGTGTACCCACCTTAACAACTACTGCAAGGGGTTACATTTTTCACCATTATGGTAAATAAAAGGTTTGACATATTAAGAAATCTGATCCATCACAAAGCATATGAAACCATTTTAAAGGACGTTCGTAAAAGGTAAACTCAATTATTATTATTATTATTATACAAAAATACTGCAGCAATTTATGAAGAAAAGTTATCAGGGGAGCTGGCAAACTCCGCTCCCCGCAATACTGGTTATTAGTAGAATCCTGAGATGGTGGCAGCAATCCTCCTTCGGCTTTTCACCAGAGGAACCTCCCAGCGGTAACTATAGTGTATCAGTCCGTATCGTGACAGACTGATTTACAACAAAAGTATCCTCTGTATGTACTAAATGTAACTCGCAGACACAGCTGCTACCATAACCGCTGTCCCTACAAGTTACATCCCGACACATTGGAAGAGTCTTTCACATTTTTTAAAGACTGCTCCAAAGAAGCAGACACTACCCATGTGCACACTGGGCCTAATTCAGACCTGATCGCTGCTGTGCGTTTTTGCACAGCAGCCGATCAGGCCTGAACTGCGCATGCGCTGCAGTGCGCCGGCGAATGCCAGACAGCCGATGGCCATCTCAGCCCTGCAATTGCCTCTGCCTGATTGACAGCATCCTGGCAGGGGGCGGGCTGCGGACAGCGTGCAGGAGCTGCGCTGGTGGGGAGCTACTCTTCAGGTACAAAAGCATCACCGCCGTGCGATGCTTTTGTACCTGTGCAGTGGGGGGTAGGGCCTGACATGCAGGGCGGACTAGCCCTGTGCTGGGCGTCCCTCTAATTCAGGTCTGAATTAGGCCCACTGTCAGTTACTGGAGGTTGCAGGAGAGGGATTGTAAAGATCTCTATTCTGCAAAAATGCCTCCATAGGCATAAAATGGTTTACACAAAAGGAGGTTGGCGTAAACCAAAGGGACCAACAGTGAAAAGCTTTGCTTGACAAATCTACATCTGCCAGCATGCCCATCCACTCCAACTTGCTTCTCAGGTGGCATTCATGTGTACTCATACACTGCTGCTGCAGTCGCATTAAAATCCCTAGTCCGCACACCAGGACCTGTGTGACCAAGCGTCTTTTTTGCATAAACAGCTTCACAGCCTGCACTGAGTAATTTGATACGTGACCCTTGTCTAGCTCTGTGGAATGGAGTCTAAGGGGCATATTCAACTAGCCGTGATAATTTATCGTGGCTAATTGACCCTCCCTCAATTGTCCCCATTACCGGCAGTCATCAGGGATTTGATTTTGGCTGCCTGAGGCAGGCAAAAATAAATAAAAAATACCTGATAGCCCCATTTTTTCGGGTTAACACATAGGTCTGGGAACTTATCCTGGATCCTGTGTGTCTTTTTACGAGAAACCAGGGAATAATTTAATAGCCCAATTCTAACAGATTTGGCAAAAATCGTGATAATACCCCTTTTTTCCTGCGAGAATTTAGCAGGAACAATTGAATATTCCCCTAATCTGTATATGGGGGGGTCATTCCGAGTTGTTCGCTCGCTAGCAGATTTTAGCAGCATTGCACACGCTAGGCCGCCGCCCTCTGGGAATGTATCTTAGCTTAGCAGAATTGCGAACGAAAGATTAGCAGAATTGCGAATAGAAATTCCTTAGCAGTTTGAGTAGCTCGAGACTTACTCCTACGCTGCGATCAGCTCAGCCCGTTTCGTTCCTGGTTTGACCTCACAAAAACGCCCTGCGTTCGGCCAGCCACTCCCCCGTTTCTGCAGACACTCCCGCGTTTTATCCTGGCACCCCTGCGTTTTTCTGCACACTCCCAGAAAACGGTCAGTTTCCGCCCAGAAACACCCACTTCCTGTCAATCACACTACGATCACTTCAACGATGAAAATTCTTCGTTCGGACATGAGTAAATCTACTAAGTTTTGTGCTAAAATACTTAGCACATGCGCACTGCGTACCATACGCATGCGCATTTTCGTCTTAATCGCTCCGTTGCGAAAATCGGCAACGAGCGAACTACTCGGAATGACCCCCATGAAGCGCTACGATGCAGCAGCCGCAGCTGTTTTCACGCAAGGTTTTGTTGTTCTTCGCATACAGAGTCAGACTCCATTGTACGCAAATATACAACTAAACATGTATTATGGATATACCACTGCACACACCTAGAGCTGCAATAAAGAACATGCTCACAGTATGTCACTTACCATACCAGGGGTAGATTGGCCATAGGCCTTACCAGGAAGATTCCTAGTAGGCTGATGTGTCTGTGGGACCTGTTTTGTGTGTTCTCTTGTGGACCCACCCACCCACATAACAGCCAGCCCACCGCACTTAGTACATTGTATTGTCCCCATTCACTGTTATTCCTACTCTGCAGTACAGCAGCTCTGCCATCCAGTGATACTGCCAGGGCTACACGGTATGTTATACCTCTTGTGCTGCCCATGTCGGGCCACTTCTACAATATTTTTCAGGGCCACTTTTAGTTCATAATCAGCCTCTGGTCACAGACACAACTGCAGCAAAAAATACAAAAAAGTCCGCAATTGCGTACAAAAAATTCCTATGAGGAGGGATCCCGCCCATCCCAACAGACCCACCCCCTCATCTGACCACAACCCCATTAGGGCTGCTTCCATAAATTTCCCGGGCTGGTTTTCTATTCCAATCCGCCCCTGTACCACACCATTAATTTATTTTAAGAAAACAGAATTGAACACAGTCACTAATTGTGCTCACTGCAAATAATTAAACGTATGTAAAATCACTTAGGGGGAGATGTACTAAACAGTGAAAAAAGTGGAGAAGTGAGCGTGTGGAGAAGTTGCCCTTGGCAACCAATAAGCATTTAAGCAACATTTATAATTTACATATCATAAAATTATACAGAGCAGCTGATTGGTTGCCATGGGCAACTTCTACACTGGCTCACTTCTCCACTCTTTTCACTGCTTAGTACATCTCCCCCAAAGTCTAAAAACTCAAGGCAGGAATCCAACATCCTTAATTGAAAGCAGCCCCAATGGATCTCTGCATACAACCTGCCAGGGTGGTGGCAAAACTTCCAGAGATCTATTGGGACTGCTTTCAGTTAAGGAAGTTGAATTCCTGCCTCGAGTTTTGAGACTTTGTGATTTGTAAACGTTTATATTATTTACAGTAAGTGCGATTAGTGACTGTTCAAGTACTGTTTTCACAGATATATAAAAGTGTCACATATTAAATGAATCCGTGCAGTCACATTGCAATTAAGGTGCACATTTGGGCAAAAAGGTGGAAAAAAATGCTACACTACTCAGCTCTGCTCTGTTGCGGTAAGCACTCATGCCACATAGCGCACTGAGGCTAGATGTATGAGCACACATCTATATCAGAGGTACAGTAAGTGGATAAGAACATATAAACTAAAGAAAATAGAATTTTGGGCTGAAATGATCCTTTAAGTCTCACTCATATAGACCATACAGGCTCCCGTAACGCATCAACACAGATCTTTCTACTCCCAAACACCACCCAGTACAATCTGGATAAAACACATTTTAAACCCATCACTGTACCAAAATTACTGGGGAAAGACACCTAATGAAGGGGTGTAGTGCGGTATGCCGGCGCTCGGGCTCCCGGCGACCAGCATACCGGCGCCGGAAGCCCGACCGCCGGCATACCGACAGCGGGGCGAGTGCAAAGGAGCCCCTTGCGGGCTCGCTGCGCCACACTATTTATTCTCCCTCCAGGGGGGTCGTGGACCCCCACGAGGGAGAAGAGCTGTCGGTATGTCGGGTGTCGGGATTCCGGCGCCGGTATACTGTGCGCCGGGATCCCGACATTCGGAATACTGAAGACCACCCTAATGAAGAACCAAGAAGCCCACACAGCAATGCGTTCTCTTCTCTGTGATTTATCACACCTTGTTGCCATTTCTGTGTCCGTCAGAAGCATCTGACAAGGACTTGGCTCCCCCACCCTTTGGGCCTCTATGGGCATGTCATTCCAATGTAAAAATCAATATGCCCGTGTCACTCAGATGTATTGAAAGGAAAATGTAATGAAAAAAGATTGATCCCATTGATCACTGAGGGTATTGGAGATATCTTCCTAATACAGTCTGTGAGTTCAGTGAACCTCCTTTCATTCATTCCTTATCTACAAAATTTCACACTAGCTACAGTCATTGTAACAACAAATATCACTCAACCTGCAAGTCACAGCCACCACCTCATTCTCTCATATTGCCCAGACAGCAGTGCATGAAAGGAGAATAAGCCCACTGGCTTCTGCTATCAGTAGAAGTCATGTCATAACCTAGCTAGCAATCTTAAAGTGCCCAAAAGTTGGGGATACACAATGCAAAGCTCTCCTCCACCTTCAAATACACATTTTGGGAAATTTCATTGACCTCTTAAAATGACTTCTCTTATAGCAGCAGTTCAAATGAGGTCCTCATGGCACCCTAACAGTCCAGATTTTTTTTTTTTTAAATAGAGTTTGTTTATTCAAAAAAGGATCACAAATACAGACCTATCGTTAGACATGGGAAATCGAATAATTCAGTACAGGCAATGCAACAGGTTGTAGCATACGTGATCTCAAAAAAGTAAGGTATATAACGTCACATGTGCATTTTCTCCCATTCTATTACTACACTCACGGTGCAATCTAAAAAAACGAAACACAAACAAACATTCTAATGTCTGTAAACAGGTCGTAACTCTCATATTAAACATTTTAATTTTCTCCCCAATTATTTTCCAATTACAGCTCCTACTAGTAGGCCGGAACATAGCCTTCCAAAATTTCTAGAGCATAAAAAAAAACAAAAAAAAAAGGAAGAGAGAGAAAGAAAAAAACATCAAGGAGCAGTATTACAGTACAATTAGTGAGGTATATGAAGTAATGAGTAATATCACACCCTGGCCTTGTATGAACCTAGGACCCCCTTCGCCCCCAGGGCGCAGTACTCTCATAACACAAGAGCAGGGGAGGAGTATACAGAAGTAATCCAAGGGGACCATATTTTCTCATATTTAGAAATAGCATTGTTTTTCATGTATACATAACGGTCTTTAAGTTGAGTGTCATCCTAACAGTCCAGATTTAAAGGTTATCCATGCTTAGGCACAGGTGACAATTAGTACCTCAGTCAGTTTGATTATACCATCTGTGCATAAGCAGGGATATCCCTAACCAGTGGTGCAAGTAGAAATTTTTTCTTAGTGGTACGGATAGTAAAAATGGGCGTGGTCATGTGTCATGAGGGGGCGTGGACACATGAAACTAGGGGAGTGGCTACATGACAATAGGGGCATGGCCACATTATGCCAATCACTGTAATGCCCCTTACACATGCCACACACTGTAATGCCCATTACGAATTATGCCAGACACCATAATGCCTTACATATTATACCACATACCGTATTGCTTATTACATATTATGCCACTGACACCATTTTATGTCCCACACACAAAAATGCCCCTTATAAATTATGCCCCAGTGGTCGGTACCGAGTACCACCACCATATTTCTTAATGGTACTCCGTACCACCCTACTTTCAGTACTGTCCCTAACATTTGGACTGTTGTGGTGCCCTAGGAATCACTATCTTATAGCAATATGTAGACTGAATGTCTCCCAAGAATCCATTTACAGATGTGTCCCATTACATCCTTGCTGCAGTCACGCTAAACAGCCCTTCAAGTCACGCCATGCCGTGGCGGGACTCTGTAGCACAGAGCGTCTTTTTCCGCGAAAATGAGTCTTAGACAAAAAGTAATGTAATAGGACACACAAGCAGCTTCTGCTGATTAAAATAATATGCTGCATGCCTAGATTTTATGTGTAATAGCTGCTATATCTGCATCCGAAATGAAACGTTACAGTGTTTTCCAGGAAAACATTGTAGCGTAGCATTCTGTATTCAAATACAGTCGCAGTCATACACAGAATATAGACATGCTGCATACCATTCTAATCAGAAGCTGCACGCGCGTCCTATCGCATTACATTCCGTCTAAGACGCATTTTCGCGGCACAAAATGCAAAAAGACAATCAGCGCTACAGAGTCACACGGCACTCATGCATTGTGTGTAACGTGGCTTGTAGAAGCAAAGTTGTAAGTTGTCATGAAGCAACGTTAAGTAAGAGGACACATCTGTAATCCACTCACGCGAACTTTATATTGTAATATGCCTGCAAAAATAATACATGAATATTATGATTGGTGACAAGTTTGCTATATTGTAAACACATACAATACAGTATATTGTGAGAGTAGTAGTAACACTATCTTTTCCGAGTACCCAAAAACCCCGCTGATGGACCAAAAAAGTTTTTTTGGAGATGGAGACCGCCTCGTCTCAATCTTTGCACCAGCCGCAGGCCTCCCGTATTCAGAGCTGCTTGGCCACTTCCTGCCAGCTGTGCCCTTAGTGCTTCCGCGTCAGGTCACTGTGACTTTAAAGAAAAGAAGCACTGCCTGCTGAACCGTCCATTTGCCAGGCAGTGCGCAACCATCACTGGCAAATCTCCCAGAGGGAACGACACAAGGAGGAGAATCTACACCACCCTGGCACCTCAGGTCACAGAGGAGGTTCACAGCTACACTCAAAGGACGAGCTGCAATCTGCTTGTTTGTGCGTTTGGGTGTGTATATGTATATGAATAATTTGGTGTGTTTCTTATATCCGCTATATAAACTTGTGCAAGGTGTCCTTTACATCAATAATATGAATTTGGAGAATGTAAAAAATGTAATGCAGTAATCTACATTAATCATAGACAGTGGTATTGCTGTAATGCAACTTGGCAACAGTGATAATGCTGTAGTATGGGAATGGCAACAGTGGTGTTGCTGTATTGTGGGTGGAATGGTAGTATTGCTGTAGTGAGGGGTTTGGATGGTAGTTATGCTGTAGCGTGCAGCACTCATCCAAAAAGTGCAGCACTCTTCACAGAGAATGGCACAACAAATTATTTATTATCTGAGAATTATCGTATGTTGTGCTGTTCATTGTACAGAGTACCACACCTCTGGATGAGTATGCCCATTTACATGTGAGGGCACCTGTCACAGATCTATCAATGTTTTTTGACGGCCAGATTGAAGCATAGTATGTATAATATATATATATATATATATATATATATATTATATATATATCAAAAAACACATACAGGTTGAGTATCCCTTATCCAAAATGCTTGGGACCAGAGGTATTTTGGATATGGGATTTTTCCGTATTTTGGAATAATTGCATACCATAATGAGATATCATGGTGATGGGACCTAAATCTAAGCACAGAATGCATTTATGTTTCATATACACCTTATACACACAGCCTGAAGGTCATTTTAGACAATATTTTTAATAACTTTGTGCATTAAACAAAGTGCGTCTACTTTCACACAATTCATTTATGTTTCATATACTCCTTATACACACAGCCTGAAGGTCATTTAATACAATATTTTTAATAACTTTGTGTACATTGAGCCATCACAAAACAAAGGTTTCACTATATGTCTCACTCAAAAAAATTAGTATTTCGGAATATTTGGATATGGGCTACTCAACGTCTGTCTGTCTGTGTGTATATATATATATATATATATATGTGTGTATATATATATATATATATATATATATATATAATATATATATATATATATACACATATACATATACACACACATATATATATACATACAATACATACACACACACACATGCATACACACATACATATACACGGACCCCCCGCTTTAAAAATTCTGCGTTTGCTCTTGCATTTAGCTGCCAAATGTGATTATTGGCACAATATCCTTTGACCAATAAGTCTCACATAACCCAGACATGATTTTTCATTGGCAGCCATGATTATTTTTATTTTTTTAATATTTGTGGTAAAGACAATAGAAAAAAAATGTTTATTTTGCATTGTGGCATAACTCATATACGGTTGTAATTGTTTCTGTTGTAAACGTAAAACATAATGAAAATGTACTGCAGGATTTAAAACATACCCTACAAAATAACATTTTCTAGCTTAATAGAGGACTCCAAACACTTACACACCAGTTATGGGAAGAATTCGGAAATAAAATTAAATATTTATTGGCAGTTACGTCTGTAGCACCAGCATATCCATTGGGTTTTACAATTCGGAACAAACAGTAATAAAAAAAGACCTAGTAATAACAGACAGGAAGGCCCTGCTCGCAAGCTTACAATCTATAGGGAATTAGGCATTGGTACACAAGGATTAGTGCTACATACATTATTGTATAATGGTCCAGTCGGATTGCAGAGGTTCCTGGTGGGATGTATGATCCAGTCACACAATAATATTGGTCTAGAGCAGGGGTGGGGAACCTTTTTTCTACCAAGGGCCATTTGGATATTTATAAAATCCTTCAGGGGCCATACAAAAATGATCAGCTTAAAAATCAGCCTGCCCCCCAGTAGATATGACCCCAGTAGTTATGCCCCCAGTAGTGTACTGCCAGATACACATATGCCCCCACAGTGCCAGATACACATGTTACAGGTAACAAATGGAGGGACTGACAGAGCGGATCAGCAGATGATGAATGTTTAGCGAGGGAGAACAGGCTTGCAGTTGCATTCAAAATGGATTGTGGTGGTGAGCGTCATTATTGGGGAAGACCAGTAAGTAGACCACTGCAATACTCAATGCAGGAGATAATAAGTGCAGGAATTCGAGTTTTTACTGTGTCTTGTGTAAGATATGGGCATATTCTGGATATGTTTTTAAGATATATGTAACATGATTTGGAAACAGATTAAATGTGGGGACCAAATGACCCTTCAGAATCAAGCATGACATCGGAGCTTGCGTATTAGGGTTGACTGTTGAGTTATTAACAGTAATGGAGATATCAGGTTGGTAACTACTATTGGGCAGTGGAATTATTAATTATGTTTGAACACCAAGGATACTGCCAACAAACTTACTATGGGATTATAAATTAGCTTGTGGTACTATGGAATTCCATTTAACTCACAATTTCCACATCCTTCATAGGACAGCACACCCAGAGAGGACTAGAAAGATAACTAATCATTTGTGACCATATATCAAGTATTCATTTTAAAAACACATCTAAGCAAATACCACTAACTTGCAGGGCCAGAAATGCATTGTGTGTACCCGGTACACATGTTGGGGGTATGCAGGACATGGGGAGTCAGTGCAGAAAGGGCAAGCTAAGGTCTTCATTATACGTTAGGTGAAGTGTGTGCCTGAAAATACAAGAATATAAAGTACTTCTAGTGTGACAAGCCGCATCATGCACACAATTAGCACATAAGAAAGGCAGCCCCAATGTATTTTTTTTGATCACCTTTTCATGATCACCCAACATTTATGGTCCCCCGAATACAGTAGGAACTAGTCCAGGTTGACTAACACTGGTTGAGAACCTGAAGGGGAAGGGAACACGCTGCCTGTATGCCTGGTCCTGACGTTTCATAGAGCTGGAAAGGCTGCACATACATTTGGGTGGACGCCCCTTCCTTAATTACAGGTTCAGTGTCCCATATCCGAAAACACTATACCCCAAAAAAATTGGCGCAACTCGGAGAGGGTCACACCTTTACTTTATGATGGTTCATTGTATACAGACTATTTGTTTGCACAAAATAATGAAAATTGTGCAAAATGACCTTCAGGTTGAGTCTATAAGGTTTATATGAAACATAAATGCATTCTGTGTTTAGACTTGGATCCCATCCCCAAGATCTCATTATGTTATGCAAATATTCTAAAAAACAGAAAAATCCGATATCCAAGACTTCTGACCCAAGCAATTTTGGATATGGGAGACTCAACCTGTGCAGTAGTATCATTTTGCAAAAGGAAATCTCATTATGCACTGCTCAGCAACATGAGGCTTGTCTATGCTCCTCTACAGTGTATCAGTGGAAACAGCCCTCACTGCTCTCAGTACATCCTTCTGTAAATGCAGCCATATTTCCCCATCTTAAACTTATATCCAAAATAACGTGGTGCATTTGACACATCCAGGAGCATGCCACTTAGCCGGTTGAGGATGAATTCCATGTTTTTTTTTTTTCTAATTAGCAAAAATAACGACTACATCCAAAATATAAAATGCAATACTGTATTGATTTGTCTCCAGTAGATTAATATAAAATCTGTTGCCCAAATTAACTGTGGTCTACCATTTCCACATTAATGCAAAGCTGTCTAGTAGTACATCGGTGCAGCGACGATCCTGATGGATGGGACATCATGTGAACAATAAGGTTGGGTGCAGATTTTCTTAAACCCTTCCAGGCTTAACAGGGTTAAAAGATTTACTTAACATTAAAATATAACATGGCACTTATATAGTTTAAGCGGAATCGGAGTACTTCCTCTATAATATTAAACCTTCCTAGATCCCACCCACCTCTCCAGTGAAGTGAATGGGGAAAATAGGATTATAATTACCTACCGGAAAATCCCTTTCTCGTAGTCCGTAGAGGATACTGGGGTCCACATTAGTACCATGGGGTATAGAGGGGTCCACTAGGAGCCATGGGCACTTTAAGAATTTGATCGTGTGGGCTGGCTCCTCCCTCTATGCCCCTCCTACCAGACTCCGAACCAGCACACACAAACTAGAGGAAAGCCAATCTAACCAAAACTCTAAAACCAGGAACAGCAACCGCTGAACCAACAATACTTAACCAAGTAACAGTGAAGGAACAAACAAAGCACTGGGCGTGCGCCCAGTATCCTCTACGGATAAGAAAAGGATTTACCGGTAGGTAATTAAAATTCTATTTTCTCTTACGTCCTAGAGAATACTGGGGTACACATTAGTACCATGGGGATGTACCAAAGCTCCCAAACCAGGTGGGAGAGTGCTGAGGTTCCTGCAGAACTGATTAGCCTCTGAGGACCTTCAGTTTGGTCAAAGTATCGAACTTGTAGAACTTAGCAAACGTGTTAGAACCTGACCAAGTAGTTGCTCGGCAGAGCTGTAAAGCAGACACACCCCGGGCAGCCACCCAGGAACAACCCACCGACCCAGTAGAGTGGGCCTGTACAGATTTTAGACACGGCAAACCTGCTGTGGAATAAGCATGCTGGATAGTAAGCCTGATCCAGCTTGCAATTGTCTGCTTTGAAGCAGGACACCCAATTTTATTGGGATCATAGAGAACAAACACCGAGTCAGATTTTCTGTGACGAGCTGTCCTCTTCACATAGATCAGGCATGTCCAAACTGCGGCCCTCCAGCTGTTGTGAAACTACTTATCCCAGCATGCCCTGACACAGTTTTGCTATCAGAGAATGCTAAAGCTGTGTCAGGGCATGCTGGGATATGTAGTTTCTCAACAGCTGGAGGGCCGCAGTTTGGACATGCCTGACCTAGATCTACAAAGCCTTCACCACATCCAAAGACTTTGAAGTAGCAGAGATGTCGGTAACCACAATAGGTTGGCTGATATGAAATGCAGACACCACCTTTGGAAGAAATTGCTGACGAGTTCTGAGTTTAGACCTATCTTCACGAAAAATCAAATCGGGGCTTTTGTGAGACAATGCCCCCAGCTCCGACACACACCTCGCAAAAGCCAAGGCCAACAGCGTGACGGCCTTCCACATAAGAAACTTGATATCTACGTCCTGTAAAGACTCAAACCATTCCGATTGCAGGAACTGCAACACCATGTTGAGATCCCAAGATGCTGTAGGAGGATTGGATGTGCAGAACCTCATTCAAAATGTTGGAACCTCAGGGAGAGTAGCCAATTATTTCTGGAAGAAAATGGATAAGGCCGAAATCTGGATTTTTATGGAGCCCAAACGTAGGCCCACATCCACACCTGACTGCAGCAAAAGGAGAAAAAGCGACCCAGGTAAGCAGTCTATGTCCAGGACAGGGGAGCTGAGAGAACACTATAATGCCGTGGAGGGGGGAGGCCGGAGTGGCACCCGCCTGGCAGTGTCTGCACACGCCTATGGGGGTAGGTAGCGGTGCGGGAGGGTGGGGGTAGGCAGCGGTGCGGGAGGGTGGGTGGGGGTAGGCAGCGGTGCGGGAGGGTGGGTGGGGGTAGGCAGCGGTGCGGGAGGGTGGGTGGGGGTAGGCAGCGGTGCGGGTGGGTGGGTGTAGGTAGCAGCGAGAGGGTTGGTAGCAGCGCGGGAGGGAGGGAGGGTGGGTGTAAGTTATAACACTTACTATTAGGCGTGCGACCGCGGAAGCCATGGACACACTGAACACTGCGGCATTTCAAATGAAGCGCCGGCCGCCAGCCAACCAGAGCTGGCGGACCGGCAGCCAATCAGGGAAGCTGCCACAGCAGTCACTCCTGATTGGCTGCCGCTGCTGCGGCAGCTTCCCTGATTGGCTGCCGGTCCACCAGCTCCGATTGGCTGGCGACCAGCGCTTCATTTGAAATGCCACCGTGTTCAGTGTGTCCATGGCTGCCGCGGCCGCCTGATAGTAAGTGTTATTACTTACACCCACCCGCCCTCCCTCGCATGCGCACTGTAATCCCTTGAATCCCGGGATTGGAGGCTCCAATCCCGGGATTCAAATCCCGGCATTTTTGGGCCCAAATCCCGGGATCCCGCCGATCCCGATCCCTGGATTGGCCTCCCTAAAACAAACTAAGCATTTGTAATAAAGGCTCAGTATTCTAATACTGCTGCCCTCCTTAGCTATGACCCCCTGGTACCGCTGAGGCAAGCTGGAGTCCTTGTGGAGGGGCTGCGCTTCCCTGCCAGTCTGTCTGTGTAGAGCTGCAGAGGGAAAATGGTGCTGGTGATCTGCTGGACCCGCTCATAGTGAACCTCCGCCCCCGTAATGGCACACGGTCTTCCCGTTTTTTTTATACTGGCTGAGGTATGTTTGTTGCTCAACAGTGGGTTAGAACCCCTGAAAGTTAGTTTGCCAGTGTGGGTATTTAATTAGTGGCTCAGCGAGCCCCACACAGCGGGACACACGCACTGCATGTCATCCTGAGCCCTGAGGCGCAGCCTGCATGTCAGTGCTGCGCTTCATACCCTAATGCCGCCATTGAAGCCGATGACCTACTAACCAACACTAGCCATCTTCTCACCACTCTTCTGGCTCTGTTAGGGGTGGCGGTGTGCCGCGGGTCTGTACGCTCCCTGTGGTGGGGCTTGCGAATAGGACCCTCAGGAGCTCAGTGTCCTGTCAGTGGGGAACGGGACCATTAAACCTGGAGGAGGTTGGGCCGTCCCCCCCCCCCCCCCCCCTAAGTCCCACAAAGCAGACAAGCTGTTTTCAGACAGTGCTGTTTGTCAACAAACGGCAAAATAAATGTAGAATACTCTTCAGGAGCTTCCCTAAGCGTGACTGGCTCCTCCGGGCACATTTTCTAAACTGAGTCTGGTAGGAGGGGCATAGAGGGAGGAGCCAGCCCACACTATCAAATTCTTAAAGTGCCCATGGCTCCTAGTGGACCAGTCTATACCCCATGGTACTAATGTGGACCTCAGTATCCTCTAGGACGTAAGAGAAATAATGACGCATTTCGTCACAAATCCCAGCATTATGCTGTGAGAGACATGGCCACGATGATGCAGGTTGTGGCACCAGTCCACGAACCTAAACATCCTATGAAGAGATTTCCCATATGTCACTATTAAAAATAGGTAGGTATATTGAAGAGCAATCATCCCACCTTTACAGACGGTATATCATCAGGGGCAGGGCCGGCTCAGGGTCTTTGAGCGCCCTGGGCGGTAATAGGGGGCGTGGCTTCATACAGGGGGCGTGGTCAGTTACGCCCCCTGTACAGTAGTAGCGCCACTGAAATGATGTGCGGTGCGCGATGACGTCATCGCGCACCACACAGCAAAGGTCCTCTCCACGAAGGAAAACTAGACGCTATGCGTCTAGTTCCCTTCGTGGAGAGGAACTTTGCTGTGCGCGATGACGTCAACGCGCACCGCACATCATTACAGAAAAGCTTCTCTCCACGAAGGGAAACTAGACGCTACGCATCTAGTTTCACAGCGGGCAGCCCACGGAGGGAAACTAGACGCTACGCGTCTAGTCTCCCTTCACAGCGGGGCAGCGGGGACAGCGGGCAGCGGCAGCAGGGGGCACAGCAGCAGCAGATCTTGCCGTGGTGCGGCGCCCTCCGGAAGGCAGCACCCCGGGCAAAAGTCTTGCTTGCCCGTGGCAAGATCCGCTACTGATCAGGGGGATAATGTAAGATAGGCATGTAATGGTGCCATGGGCCTAATTCAGACCTGATCACTGTGCTGCAAATTTGCAGAGGTCGGCAATCAGATAGTCGCCGCCCAGGGAGAGTGAAAATCCGCCCTGTGCAAGTGTGCGAATACATGTGTACGGCATGCGTAAGTTACGCCAAACAGCGGACAGCCGCGACTCACTTACCATCTAATGATTTTTCCAGTCTGTGCGTAGCCCAGGACATAGGGGGTGATTCATATCTGATCGTTGGGCTGCAAATTTTGCTGTCCTGCAGTCAGATAGTCCCCGCCTCCAGGGGGAGTGTATATTCACTGTGCAAGTGTGCGATCCTATGTGTATGCCGAGCTGCTAAAATTTACTTTGTGCAGTGTGTGCGCAGCCCAGGACTCACTCCTCCAGTGTGGTAGATTCAGGCTGATCGGGGCTGGAGCCGACTTCAGACACCCTCCCTGAAAACGCTTGGGCGTGCCTGATTTTTCCAGACATTCCCTGTAAACGCTCAGTTGCCACCCACAAACGGCCTCTTCCTGTCAATCACCTTGCAGACGCCCGTGCGATCAGATTTTTCGCACCATCCCGTCGCTGACCGGCGATGCCCATTGTTGATGTCCGATGCATGTGCGCATTGCGGTGCATGCGCAGCTAGGACCTGATCACCCGCTGTGCGAAAATACACAGCAGCGATCAGATCTGAGTGACCCCCTTACTCCTACAGTGTGACACAAACAGGCTGATCGGGGCCGGAGCTGACGTCACACACCCTCCCTGAAAACACTTGGGAACGCCCGCATTTTTCCCTGACACTCCCTGAAAACTGGCAGTTACCATCCACAAATGTCCTCTTCCTGTCAATCACCTTGCGATCTAAAGTTTTGCACAATCCTGTAGATGATTGGCGACGCGCCTGCGTATCAAGGTGCATGCGCAGTCATTTGATAATCGCCCGCTCTGCGAATTCGCACAACAGCAAGCAGGTCTGAATCGGGCCCCATGACCAGTAGGGAGAACAATCATTGTGAAGTGGAGAAATTCTTTACTTGCAAAGTAGGTGAATGCCTCTACAGGGGACATACCATAGAGAGATTGGGAGATTGAATACAGTGCATCAAATCATCTTCATCTTTTATAATGACCAATAGAAATTATCATTGTTTAATAATGGATGTATGATACTAGTTAACCTAAATTTAAAATCGATATTGAGATCTAAAGGATTGTACATAATCACTGTCAGAGAATGCCTATGAAATACAAACGTGGTTTCCCTATTGTGTCTGTAAATGTCGGATCCTTTTATAGTATCCTGGCAGATTCTGACATGATTACAGCCAGAATGAGGTAGTCCATATTTTGTTGCAATTAAAAAAAAATGTAATTAAAAAAATGTTTTAAATAATGAATGTTATGGTAACAAAATGCAACCGTGGGTTTCCGTATTGCCCAGTAAATAGACAGCTGGTATACTGATGATCCTATTCCAAAGAGGCAGATCTGGTGCCAGCACTGTACAGGCTGCTGATTGCTAGTAGAGTATACTGCACCCCCACAGCATAAAACACATCTATTGTATAGACAGGCACAGTAACAACCAGCACGCTATGCCAAGACCATACAATTTGAATGTCTGTCTTATATTTTGCTATTTAAAGTGAATGTCAGCAGCAATAGCCAAGGCAATCAGAGTAACCTACTTGCACTTGCCAACACTACATTTTTTTATGGGACCATTCCAACTGTTGATAGTTGAGGGGGTGTCCTACTGGGGTGTGGTGTGGTTGTATAGGACATGGTCAGACAGGCACATAAAATGCAGATGTATTCTGTGACATCAGGGGACACATTTTGCTGCCAATTAAAAACCATAGGACAAGTTTTGTATTGGTTTCTCCTTTGCTACTTTTGAAAATTACATGGCCCTCTCCGGACAGGAGTTTAGAACAACCTTAGCTATTATTTATTCTAGACACTTCCTGAGGAGTGAAAACCCATATATAATTGGAAGAAGAATAAATACTACTAGCCAATGACTGCAAATGTTACCTGGTAGGCCAGATACTTCAGCGGCCTCTACAGGAAGAGGTGTGTAAAGTTTACACTTACCACTAGAATGTGCTCTGCACTGTATTTTACCATGCTACTCCCGTTTAATCAGTTTGTAATCTTAACCAGGAACACATACAGTATGTAACCTGAGTACTAATAAACCCATTTACTATAAAAGGGAAATTGAGTTGCTTGTGCATAAAGACCATGGTAGCTAGTTTGCAAATGGGTTCACGTGGTCTCGACTTATATTTGCCACTCAAATGAGATCTGTATTGTATACGTGACACTTGAATTCAGCAGATGTGCATGTATACTTTATAAAGGTCACATAAAATATCACTGCACGGAGGGAACATGGCCCTCATTCCGAGTTGTTCGCTCGCTAGCTGCTTTTAGCAGCATTGCAAACGCTAGGTCACCGCCCTCTGGGAGTGTATCTTAGCTTAGCAGAATAGCGAACGAAAGAGTAGTAGAATTGCTATTAAATATTTTCTTGCAGTTTCTGAGTAGCTCCAGAACTACTCCTAGATTGCGATCAGCTTGGTCCGTTTAGTTCCTGGTTTGACGTCACAAACACGCCCTGCGTTCGGCCAGCCACTCCTCCATTTCTCCAGACACTACCGCGTTTTTACCCGACACGCCTGCGTTTTTTAGCACACTCCCGGAAAACGCTCAGTTACCACCCAGAAACGCCCCTTTCCTGTCAATCATTCGCCGATCAGCAGTGCGAATGAAAAGCGCCGCACGAACCACAACAAAACTGCTAAGTTTTTAGTTAAATAACTAAGCGCATGCGCCCTGCGTACCATGCGCATTTAGCAACAAATTGCAGCATAGCGAAAATCATCAACGAGCGAACTCGGAATGACCACAATGGTTCTTATGTAATTCACGCAATCTATCAGCACAAGGAGGGGAGACTGGGGCTGTCCAGCAGCTCATGGAGCCCCCCCAAAATGACAAAAACGGGTGTCACAGCAATAAGCCACGCCCCCTTACAAAGAGACCCCGACCCTCTATCCGAAACTCTGCCCCTTGGCGCGGCTTGTCCCTATTCCCAAGGGACAGAAGTTGGGAGGTATGCCTTTGACCCTGCATTTTCACCTTATTCCTAGGTTATGCGCTTTGTTTTTCCTGTTTTGGTACGTTATTGACAAGTCATGAATGTTTTAACAATAAATTGAACTCATAGATAAGGGTGATTGTCCATGATGCACAGGACAGCTACACAAATTAAAATGACATAAATCTCCAAAATATCAAGATTTTAGTGGGTCTTAAGTTACAGGGTAAGGCATTGCTACTAAGCAATTAAGTTTTCATATAACAACTTCCTAACAGACCTGTTTAAAAGGAAAAAAAAATTCAAGCGTGTGATGCACGGGACTTTATGTTCACTTTCTGGAGAATCACCCTTAAGTGCCCAGTAAACAACTTAATTCAATAAAGCTTTGGAGATTTAAGAAGACCCTGACCAAAGTTGAAGTGCTTCTATTTTAATTTGACCTGTGGAAGAACTCAACACAAAGAGCATAGGGAAAAATCCTAAAGTCTGGTATAATTAATGTCTAAATCAGTTCTAGATGATTCATATTTCGAAAACGTAACCAACATGAAAAACAATGTGGAAATCAGAGAAAAACAAATAAAAAATAAACTTTAAATGCCAATCTGTACCGGCTACAGCAGCAGCTTCCTTATCATCATATTGAGCTTTAGTTAGTTAATAAGACTGACGCTAGACCAGAATCAGAACTCACTTTGGAGTTTGCCAAAGGCAAAATTAAGTGATGAATACAACTGCAGGGAGGACATTAGACCCAGAAGAGAGAATCAGAGCAGAAACAACTCTTAAACCTGGGGAAGCTCTGTAATTAACAGCAGAATGCAGCGTAAGAAAACAAGCAACACAATACAGCAAATGCAAAAGCCGTAGCAAATAAAATTATTAGATTCTCAGTGGAACTTAAGTGCATGTAAGGCTACTATTTAGCTACAGTACGAGCCATATATTATATAGCTGAATAATATACTAGAAATAACAAAGTTTATAGTTCAAACTCTCCAGTGTCTAATTTAAGAAGGGTACACACCTTTGTGATCACTTGGCTGATTGGGTTTAAAAGCTCCAGATCAGCCAAGTTGTGTCTACCCAACTTGACCCCTTATGACCCTGTACACACTGAGCTAGAAGTAGTAGATGATCAGTCTGTACGTTGTGATATGGGATCGGGAGGTTGGCTGTGCAGCATATAAGATGCATCCCATCGATCAGACAGAAGCATTTTAAGCCTGTAATCAGCTAACGCTCCAACATACATACATTTACAATCATCGGGCCAATCAGCCGATATAGGGCCCTCAGCTCAATTGTACAGGTGTGTACCTGAGCTGTATTGCTCCTATTGCATGACATACTAACATGCAATTTCTGCATAAGTCCAGAGAAGAATCAATGACACCTAGAAATTAGTGATGTGCACAGGAAATTTTTCGGCTTTTGTGTTTTGGAATCTGTTCTGCGGCCGTGTTTTGGATTCGGACGCGTTTTGGCAAAACCTCCCTGAAATTTTTTTGTCGGATTCGGGTGTGTTTTGGATTCGTTTTTTTTACAAAAAACCCTCAAAAACAGCTTAAATCATAGAATTTGGGGGTCATTTTGATCCCATAGTATTAACCTCAATAACCATAATTTCCACTCATTTCCAGTCTATTCTGAACACCTCACAATATTATTTTTAGTCCTAAAATTTGCACCGAGGTCGCTGGATGACTAAGCTAAGCGACCCAAATGGCCGACACAAACACCTGGCCCATCTAGGAGTGGCACTGCAGTGTCAGACAGGATGGCCGATTTAAAAAATAGTCCCCAAACAGCACATGATGCAAAGAAAAAAAAAAGAGGTGCACCAAGGTCGCTGGATGGCTAAGCTAAGTGACCCAAGTGGCCGACACAAACACCTGGCCCACCTAGGAGGGGCACTGCAGTTTTCTAGCGAGAGGATGAGTGCTTCCATCCTCATGTGAATCTGAACCACTAGCCATGAACATAGGCCAGGGCCTCAGCCGTTCCTTGCCACTCCGTGTCGTAAATGGCATATTGGCAAGTTTACGCTTCTCATCAGATGCTTTTAATTTAGATTTTTGGGTCATTTTACTGAACTTTTGTAGTATACTTGACGACACAGAGGTAGAGCAATGGACTACTGTACCGTACTGCTATATATATATATATATATATATATATATATATATATATATATATATATATATAAATATATATATATATATATATATATATATATATATATATAAATATATATATATATATATATATATATATATATATATATATGTGGTCAGCAAAATTCTGCTGTCTATATAAGGAGTAGTGATGAGCGGGTTCGGTTCCTCGAAATCTGAATCCCCCCGAACGAATACGAATCTCGCGAGAATCCGACAGCAGGATAATGACGTTCGGGCGCGCTCGGGTTAACCGAGCAAGGCGGGAGGATCCGAGTCTGCCACGGACCCGTGTAAAATGGGTGAAGTTCGGGGGAGTTCGGATTTCGAGGAACCGAACCCGCTCATCACTACTAAAAATTCCAAAAGTCAAACTAGATTTAGAATAGAAATACCAGCTTGCAAACTGTCGTACACAAGAAGCATGGGAACCTAACGCTTGGGAAGTGGGTGGAAATAAAAAAGACGTGACTAGCAGCACAAAAGGAATTTTAATACGAGTGACACCCTTTTTGAGTGTCATTTAAGTTCAGCATAAAGAAAGGGTTCAGACCAGAGTGTGAGGTGGAGTGTAATGACACAGCACGTGATGGACTTTGGGAGGTCAGACTGTATCTAAGGGGTACCTATAATGGAACTCTTATCCAGGTGGCAAATGTGGTGCTCTGGGATCTGGAGCCAGCAATCAGGACGTATTAGTCATTTTATGCACAATATTAATACAGGTTTTGAAGAATATTAATAATTATACCTCTATAGTAATGATTACACAGTATGTGTCCTCATATGTCTAGCCTCAATACGCAATGCTGCGGGAGATGCATGGCGTAAGTGAGCAGCCAGGTCCAGTGGCAAACGCAGGATTTGCATGGGGGGGTTTCCAGAACTGGGCGGAGCCAATCACGGGGGTGGGGACTGAGGTGACCCAGTATATGCTGGGTCCGTAAAACTAGTGTGTGTTTGTGTGTGTGTATATATATATATATATATATATCTACACCTCACATACATACATACATATATATATATATATATATATATATATATATATATATATATATATATATATATATATATATATATATACACATACACATACACACACACACACATACATATACACAGGTGGTCTTCAGTATGCCGGCGGTCGGGCTCCCGGCGACCAGCATACCGGCGCCGGGAGCCTGACCGCCGGCATACCGACACTTATTCTCCCTCGTGGGGGTCCACGACCCCCCTGGAGGGAGAATAGAATAGTGTGGCGCACGTAGCGTGGCGAGCGCAGCGAGCCCGCAAGGGGCTCATTTGCGCTCGCCACACTGTTGGTAAGCCGGCGGCCGGCCTCCCGGCTCCGGTATGCTGGTCGCTGGGAGGCCAGCCGCCGGGAGATCGTAGTGAACCCATATACACATATACATAGCATATTAAACATGCATACATACACATATATATATATATATATATATATATATATATATATACACACACACATACAGTACACATATATATACACATGTATATATATATATATATCATGTGTGTGTGTGTGTGTGTGTGTTTATATGTATGTATGTATATACATGTGTATATATGTAGGCACATGGATATATATGTACTATAATTAAAATAAAGTAAACTTTTATTGCACTTGCAAGTGCCACCAGGAAGACAGCAAGCTGCAGAGGATGCTAGACAGTCATTAATAATACTCATGCAGCTAAAAAAAAAAAAAAATTTTTTTTTTTTTTTTTTTAGTGGAGGGGGGTTTCTGGGTACTCGGAAACCCCCCCTGGGTGCGCCACTGAGGTCCCATGCACCTCTGTTAGTGACGGGGGGTCTTTTTTTGTAGAAAATGACTAGGATGCACCAGGAGACTGCGCGGATTTATTTGATATGTGACACTAGTATATCTGTATCTGACTGTGTAAGTGTATGAAACACAAAGGAACTTGTATTGGAAAAAAAATAAAAAAATCAGTGGCTGCTGCATGGTAGCACTTCATATGCAGATTCAGGGACTCAGTCGCTCACAGATATACAGGTGTTGCATATCAAATTAATCAGCAAAGTCTCTAAGATGCATTTTCATAAAAAAGATGCAAAAAAAGACACTCAACGCTTGCAGGGTCTCACGGGACCTGGTGAGCCAAGAGTGGCTATTTGTTGCGTATGCAGCAAAGATGTATGAGAACACATCTGTATTGGCAATCGATTGCATAAATGTTTTATATATGTGTATTTAGAATAAGTTACATTTCTTATTATACTGCTAAACTCGTGTCTTGTATTTTTCTGCCATGTCAGACCTGTAATACATTTTCATGAGCGCAGGACCTTGTTTTTTATCTTTTACAGAGTGCATCAAACCTGACATGTGAGCAACAGAATCCAAATGCCTAGCTGTAGTATGTTGGGAGAGGTTTAGGCAATCTCTACCATAGGGAATCCAAGCACCCACTACACTGGTATAGTGACACAGTGTAGAATGGAGTTAGACACTTGCACTAAAGAGCGCTCCACTCACTGTAGTAATAAGAGTATGAGAAGTGGAATGCACCACACTATGCTTACTAGCATAGGAGTGGAATGAATACTTAATGGTTGAAGATCACTGCATAGAATGGATACTGGTACCTGCAGACTGGACCACAACTAGGAACCAGGATACACCAAGGAATAGTGGCCGGGAGTCAATAGCAGGTCACTGAAGTGAAGTTGTTCTGGTACTGGTCTGATCCCCAAAACAGCCTTAAATAGAATGCCTCATGCTCTGATAGGCTCTTTGGGTCAGCTGATCCTAGAATGGCTTCTGATTGGTGAAAAGAGTCAGTGAATAGGAATCAATATGGCGGCACCCATGCACCTTCGATATGAAAGCTGATCCTAAAGATATGCCGACCACCCGACTGACTTGCACATACAAGACTCAGGGATATCCAAGGCCAATACGGGCAGCACCAACTCAGGCAGCAGGGCTTGGAAGCCCGATGTGTGACACAGGTAAAGCACAGAACCATGGGGACACTTGTGTATAACTGCCAACAAAAGAAAGCGAGTACTAAACATAGGTGTAAAACTGTGTGCCTGCATGTTGAACTTGACAAAAATTTATACATGGAAAAACTGTTAGGGGGAGATTCAAATGTTTGAAAAGTCAGTTGGGAGTCTGTTTTTTCCTATCTAATAGACAGGAAAAAAAGAGACACCCAACAGACTTTTCAAACATTTGATTCTCCCCCTTAGTGTTTAACAAAATGAAACACCAAAGGGCTGATGCAAAGCAGTGATGTGTACTGTACTGAAATGTAATTAATGATCTTAGAAAATACTTTTCAGATGCCCAACCCCTACATAACCTTCTGGAATGCTAACTATTGTTTAACCTCAATGAACAAGAAAGTTTAATCTTTGGTGTGAACATAACATTAATGCTAGGCTGGTGGAGAAGCTATTAGCATCCGAACAGCTTCATGGTTAATTGAAGAGTAGGGATAGGTCTTTTTGAAGGTGTAAATAATAAGCTACACCAAAATACAGACAAGTACACTACTGTGTAAAGAATAACATTTACTGTGATAATTATAAAGGAAAATAGCCTTGATTTCATGCTGCATTGCTTCATTACACAATTTGTTTTAAAGTTCTATATTCAGGCTTCACTCAGTATGAAGATCCAAAGAATCACTGGGTAATTAACAGATATGCAGTTGTGTCACTTCTGTATCATGTGAGACAATGCATGCACAAGTGAATATAGCGAGCGATTGTATTAATCAGCGTTTTGTAGCACAGGGCATGTCAGGTGACCTAATCAAAACACAGCAATCCCCAGCTGCAAATCTCCATAATACGTAAGTTTAACAATAAGGAAATTTTCTCCTTCTCTCAAGAGATAAACAGAACAAAATTGTTTCTGTCGGCTGTATTCTCCATTGCATACTTAATGCTGAGTGCATTCAAGAAACTGCTTGTTTGAAATTAGAATTACATTTTAGCTGACCCAATGGACTGGAAAATACTGAAACCACATAATTGGTGAATTTTGAGAGAGATGGATAGGGGAGCAAATGGTTACAAATGCAATTACTAGCAAAGTCCTAGTCTGAGACTAATTTATATCCCAGGGGAAGGCTTTCTAATTTACATTGGTTATTGAACACCTCAAGGAATTTTGTGATGTTATGTGGCACTTCATATAGATTATCAATGTATTTTATCCAACATAAACATACATGCATGATAGGAATATTGTAAGCTGTGAATTAGAACCTGCTAAACGGCACTGCTCTTTTAAGGGAAAATAAAAAACTAAATATACAAAACATTTTGAATGTAGTATAACATCTGATAAACACATTCATATATGTATAGTTAAAGTGCACTGCTGCAGACACTGCAGATTCCATATTCTATTCTGATAAAGCGCATAGTGATTGATCTTTCATGCTTGCAGTTTGTTGGAAGGCTTACCTTTTTTCGCATTGCCGGATAGTGGGTCATGCCCTCATCAGCAGGAGGCTGAACTATCCGATGAGCATGGAAACTATGTAGCCGACTGATTCACTAACTCTCAGTCTAGATCAGGCATGTCAAACTCAAAGTCCCAACTGGGCCGAATAATCAAGGTCTAATGGGCCCTACACACTCGGCGATGCGCCGCCGAGGTGCCCGACGGCCGATACGGCCGACGAGCAACCCGGCGGCGGGGGGGGCAGTGACGGGGGGAGTGAAGTTTCTTCACTCCCCCCGTCACCCGGCTGCATTGAAGTGCAGGCAAATATGGACGAGATCGTCCATATTGGCCTGCATGCACAGCCGACGGGAGATCAGCGATGAACGAGCGCGGGGCCGCACATCGTTCATCGCTGGAGTCTCCACACTGAAAGATATGAACGAGTTCTCGTTCATTTATGAACGAGATCGTTCATATCTTTCAGAATATCGGCATGTGTGTAGGGCCATTAAGTCTTGTCTGGGCGGCAAGAAAAAGATTCTTATAGGGTGAGATTCAAATGATATATCATGCCCAATTTCCTTTCTAAAATTATCTCCGTTATCGCGCATATTGCGCCCATAGTAATCAGGTTTACTGTGTAAAGGGTTGGGTGCCTCACTCCTCCGGGGGTAGCGAGCTGAAATAAGGATACAACGTCTCTGAGGGCAGAAACAGAACGAGTGTGGAAAGGGGTGAAAAGAATTGAATCTCACCCATAATGTCTTATATATCAGTGCATACCTCTTAACAATTGAAACCGTTGAAATCGAGGCTACTGCGTGCGCAAAGTGTGCTCCCAAAAAGGGGTCGTGGCCTTAATTAATGGGGCGTGGCTTAGCGGGAATACCGCTATCATGAGCCACGCTTCCCATTTTCGGCTCTGTGAGGGCATGGCCAGCGCTGTGAGCATAGGTCCCTACTTTGCGGCTGCTCCCTCCAGGAAGGAGCAGCCCGGTCACACAGGAATTCCCAAAAATGCAGTTCCCAAAAGGGGGCGGTGAGAAGTGATCTCATCATTGGAGCCCCGCCTTACAATGCCCACATTATTGACATTGTCAAGTGAGGGGCGATTTGATTTAGCGCGAATCACGTCATCGGCCACCCACTTTTTCTGTGAGTTAGTTTTTTTTTTGGGGGGGGGGGGGTTTGAGGTGGGAGTCTGCAGAATGTGGGAGACTTTCCCACTTTTCCGGGTGGCTGGGAGTGCCACATGATTTTCGGAAGCCTCCCTGACATTCCGGGGGAGTAAGCAAGTGTGGCCCAGAGGTTCTCAAGTATGCAGCCCTCAAGGCACCCCAATGGTGAAGGTTTTAACGTACATCTATGGCTCAGCACAGATGGTTAAATCAAATTGACTGAGGTACTAATTAAGTCACCTGTGGCCAAGCATGGATATACTTAAAACCTGGACCATTTAAGAACCTCTGCTATAGTCTTCTAAAAAGACATTTATAAGAGCATTTTCAAATTCCACCCAACTGATTAAGGTTTCCATTATGACTATTATCTATCCATATGACATTATTATGCAAATAATGCCAGCTGAAGAGGGCTCTGCAATGCGTTTTAGACAATGCTATAAATCCCAACTGTCCTGAGACACACACATACATTTTATATAAATCTACATATACAGTCAAGTCACATTATTATGACCACCAGCTAATAGCCAGAGTAACCACCATATGCAGTACGGACAGCAGCTAGACGGACTGAATTGTTTTAGACACACGTCTGGTAGCCCCCAAGTTCATCTGGACAGTAATCTACTCCACTGTAGCGTGTTGGTCGGCCCTCACGCACCTTCATAGTTGACATTCACCTCTCACATCAATGGCACGTGGTGCTCCGCAGTTTCCACATTGGTTATTCGCAATGGTGACATTTGTCCAGTCACAATACACCTTCACCACAGCAGCATGCGAACAGATCACAGGCTGCGATGTCTCAGAAATACTGCCACCCTTGGCCTAAAGCCAATACTCATCCCTTTTTGCAACTCTGATAAATCACCCCTTTTACCCATGACAGCAACGATGTGTGTACAAATGACCTATCATACACCTTACATACCCACCAAGCCAGCGCATGACACGTGATGTACTTCATGGTCTATGCACTGCTGACATCAAATGTAGGAGGTATTCATAATAATGTGACTTGACTGTGTATCTAGTGACCTATGGCCTCCAATTTGTGTGTCCTTTAAAGGGTGTTTTAGAGGGACAGGTGGGAGATTGGGGTGGCCTAACACTACAGACGTGCTAAGTATGCCCGCTATAGAGCATTTATTCTCCCAGCAGGCCACAGCCACAGTGTGTCCTGCTTTCAATTTTCATAAAGATGACAGGTACTGTATGCAATGTTAATTCACTATAAGGAGTTTCAGTACACTGTCTGTATCATGCTTTACATAAAAATCTTTAATAGCACCTGATATACTATGCTATCATCCACACTTATCAGTACCATCACAAGAATCAGTCCCACACAAGACATTATGTCAGAAGTTCTCAAACGCGGTACTTAAGGCACTCCAACGGTCCAGGTTTTAAGAATATCCATGGCTCAGCACAGATAGTTAAATCCAATTGACCGAGGGCCTGATTCACTATAATTTGCTAATGTGAGAACACATGCACTGAGCAATCATCATCAGACTGTGCTGCGAACGCACTGTGCGTGTGCAAAGGTCAAAATGCGATCGCTCTGCGTGTGCAGCCTAATTGTAATAAGAACACAATTTGAATGACAGGAAGTGACCGTTTGTGGGTGGTAACAAGGCATTTGTGGGGAGTGGTTAGAAAAAACAGGGAGTATCTGACATCATTTGTAAACGCTGTGATGAAAAACGTGGTGTAGGTATGGGTCAGCCGAAACTATCAATTGTGCTAGTTTATTGTGTATGCATTGCAATTCTGCTAATGCATATGCAGATTTGCAAACGCTTCTGTGGGTGTCCGTTATCCTTTTTGGGCAGCTCTTCAAATGCGATTTTTAGTAGTAGGCAGGTTTGAGAAAATTGCTAATTCAGCCTCAATAGCGATCCATAGTGAATTAGGCACTGAGATACTAAAGTCTCCTTTGCATGATACACTTAAAACTTGGGTGGTAATTCAGAGTTGATCGCAGCAGCAAATTTGTATGCAGTTGGGCAAAACCATTTGCACTGCAGGTGTGGCAGATATAACATGTGCAGAGAGAGTTAAATTTGGGTCTGTTATTTTGTTTCAGTGCAGGGTAAATACTGGCTGCTTTATTTTTACACTGCAATTTAGATTTCAGTTTGAACACACCCAACCCAAATCTAACTCTCTCTGCACATGTTACATCCCCCCCCCCCCCCTGCAGTGCACATGGTTTTGCCCAACTGCTAACAAATTTGCTGCTGCGATCAACTCAGAATTAGGTCCTTGGACAGTTAGGGTGCTTTTAGGACAGTCCGCGTTTGGGTACCTCTGCATTATGCAGTAATTCTCAAAACGCGGTCCACGAAGGCACCCCAATGGTCCAGGTTTTAAATATTTCCATGCTTGGCCACAGGTGACTTAATTAGTACTGCAGTCTGTTTGATTTACGCATCTGTGCTGAGCCATGGATATACTTAAAACCAAGACCGTTGGGGTGCCTTGAAGACTGCATTTGGGAACATCTGCAGCAATTTTTACAGCTGTCATCACTTTTTTAGATCAGTATTCAAAATAATAATTCTATATACAGTACACAGCAGCAAGTAGATCAAATGATTGTCTCTACTGCATAGTTATGACAACTCCTAATTGTTGTGGTGGCCAAACCAGCAACACAGTCCACAGCCAACATCAGACCTGACTGCAGTATCAGAGCCATTGGATGAAGGCTTTGAACTCGTGTCTGGGAGTGTTGTGTGTATATACTGTAACATTTCTTCCCTTTTCCTCCACCCCCTACAACAGGCCTGGCCAACCTGTGGCTCTCCAGCTGTTGTGAACTATATTTCCCAGCATGCCCTCCCTCCCACTGAAGAAATGGAGAGCCTCAGATTGACCAGGCCTGCCATACATTAACATTAGCATTCTTTCCACCTGTAGTACAGAATGTAGTTATGTGACCAGCGGTCAGGAGACTGACGGTCACAATACCGATGCCTGCATCCTGCCCCCTCAAAGTCCTGACAGTTGGCATGCCAACTATTAGGGACTATTTCCACTTGTGGGTGTCCACGACACCCATAGATTGGGAATAGGACCTCGCCACCGAGCCCGCAAGGGGCTTTGTTGAGTTCACCCCCTCCAACCCCCCCGCCAGTATTTTAAACCCCGGGATCCCGGCATCTGTATGGTGACCAGCGGGATCCCAAATGCCGGTCACCTATACCCAACCCATGGTATGTGGTAACTGCCTGTATGTTCATAGTCCACTCCCTAAATTCCCCTACTTTAAGGACTCCATTGACATTGCCCTCTGAATTGCCACTAGCCAGACAACTATTCTGTCTTTTTTTTTGAAAATATGTTTATTAGTTTTTCCACATAGAGACATAAAGAGAGAAAAAGGCAGAGAAACAATGCAGTACAAAGTGCATGTAAAATGCTTATACTTATGGATTACATAATAGGCAACAAAGGTATGGCATAGTATCAAACATCACCACTACCCCTGGTGTTGTGTATAGGAGCGAGCAGTGCAGAGGACCATATCAAAGCATCAGCAGTGATGAATATAAACAGCAATTTAGGCCTATAATATATTATTAAAGAAAAACTGCACATTATCACATATGTACCAAACCAAAATCAACTAGACAATCATAGAGAAAAAGAAAGAAGAAAGAAAGACAACAAAGACATGGATAAGAAGTGTGAGGGAGGAGGGGGGGGGGGGGGGGGGGGTTGTAGATGCCTAAAGAATATTCATCATACATGATAAGGCACATTCCTAGGGACTGTGGGGATCAAATCGCTCAGTATCAAGGTACGAAAGCGAGCATCACCCCGGTGCCGAAGGTGGATCATCACCAATAGGGATACCTAGTCTGCGGTAAGAATCCCAACTAAGGGAATCAAACAATTTCAGTATATGAGTTCGTTGTGGGGGTAGAAGAGAGTCAATGTATAGACCCCATTTCTTATAAAAGCGCAAAGCGTTGCGGTCAAGGTCTGGGAGAGTGGATTGGCGTTCAAAGTATAGTGTATTAGTAAGTAAAGACTTGAGGTTACCTAGGGAGGGGGAGGTTCGATATATCCAATGATTCAGAATTAACTTTTTCCCCAGGGTCAATAGTACATATAGAAACGGAATGCAGTATGTCTGGGATGGATGTAAACGCCAGGTTGTAGTATTAAGGCCGAGGAGTGCCGCTGGATCCATAGGGAGAGAGATCCGGAAGGTGGATTTTATATACCACACTACTTTATTCCAGAATCGTTTAATTTTCGGACAATGCCAAAAGTTATGCATAAAGAGAGCATTTGGTGCTTTACATTTGGGGCAACGACCAGAGTCTGTAGAGACCATATATTTGCGTTGTCCCGGGGCAATATATGCCCGATGTAAAAATTTGAAGTGGATTTCCTGAAGCTGGGCAGAATGCAGGGCTTTCAGTATAGCAGGAAGGGGGGAGAGGAAGCACTCCACCGATGGGTCCCAGGACCACTCACTCGACCATTTTGACAACATGGGGGGCCAGAAAACCTCCGGCTTGCCGGGTAACAAGTCCCGGTATAACCAGCATATCTTGTATGAAAAGGTAGGTAACGTGACCAGCAGGGCGGACAGAGGATCCTTTCTCCGCTCGTGCACAGGAGGGATGGGGAGAGTTTGTACAAAATGGCGTACTTGTAGGAACATGAAGAAATCAGATGAGGGCACACCGTGTCTCTCGGCTAAATCCGCGAATGACAATACATGGCCACCCGGGTCGAACACATCACGAATGAGGGCTATGCCCCTAGATTTCCATGTGAGGAATTTGGTATTATCAAGGGGAGGAGTGAAGCAGGGGTTTCCGCACAATGGGATAAAAGGAGAGTATTCTGGGTTGCGATGTAGGGCCTTGTTAATGGCCCACCAGGAGCGATAGGCGTCCCAGAAAAGAATATTAGGGCGTACCATTGGTGGGAGCAAAGCTTTCGGGGTATGTAGCAAAGCCCTTAGGTCGTAAGGGTGTACAAGGCCCTGTTCCATGTCATAATTAACATATGAGGAGGTGCCCCTTAACCAATCCGAGATATACCTAAAGTTCGCGGCCTGGAAGAAAGCCAAGAGGTCTGGTACAGCCAAGCCACCCTGGGCACGGGGGAGTTTAAGTTTAGGTAAAGAAATCCGAGACCTCTTGCGATTCCACAGGAATTTGGAGAACATTCTATCACATTCTTTTAAGTCTTTAGTAGGGGGCTGGATAGGAATCATCTGGAGTAGATAAGAGATCTTGGGGAATACAATACTCTTCAAAATAGCTACTCTTCCTAGTAGGGACACAGGAAGAGATGACCAAGTGGATAGCAATTGGGAAACTTTGTTAAAAACAGCGGTATAGTTGACTGAGTATAGGTCTAAGATATTCACAGGGATATATATACCCAAATATTTAAGGCCTAAGGTGTTTCTCTTAAATTGAGTGAGAACTGGCACCGGGGGGCGCTGACAGGCAATCGAGTTGAGTGGGAAGAGTTCAGACTTAGAGGCATTAACACGATATCCCGCAAAGGCACCAAACTCAGAAATAGCCAGCATGATCGGCGGGACAGAGGTCTCAGGTCGTGAAATAAAGATGAGCATGTCATCTGCAAACAAACTCACACGGAGCTCATGGTCATGAACCAATACTCCGGAGTATTCTGGGAGATGACGCAGTTTAATAGCCAGGGGCTCTATGGCGATAGCAAATAAAAGTGGGGAAAGGGGGCAGCCCTGCCTTGTGCCTCGGTGAAGAGGAATAGGAGCCGACAAGTAGCCATTACACATGATGCGAGATGAGGAGGGGGAATACAAATTACGTATCATGTTGATCAGGTCCAGCGGAAACCCAAACTTATCCAGCGTCGTGTATAAGTGATCCCAACTGACAAGATCAAACGCTTTCTCCGCGTCCAGGGAGAGGATGTATTGGGGGTCAGGGTCTCCGCTGGAGTGTAACCAGGTGGCCGCGGCAAGAACTTTACGGATATTGTTAGTGGAGTGTCGGCCTGAGATGAAACCAGTTTGGTCAGGGTGGATAATGGAGGGGAGTAATCCCTTTAACCTATCTGCAATAATTTTCGTAAATAGTTTATAGTCAACGTTGAGCAAGGAGATGGGGCGGTATGAACCGGGGAGATGGGGATCCCTTCCCGGTTTGGGAAGGAGACGTATCAGGGCTTCGTTAAAGTACAGAGGGAGGGAATGGGAAGATAAAATGTTATTAAATACCAGGGTCAGAGGATCCAGCAATTTAAGTATGAGCATTTTGTAGAATTCCCCAGAGAAACCATCGGGTCCAGGTGCTTTCATGGGCTTAAGATGTTTAATTGCCGCTTCCACCTCCTGGGTAGTAATCGGCAAGCAAAGATCCCCCTTCACCGATGTTGATATTTGAGGCAAGGAAACAGAGTCCCAGAAAGAAGTTTTAGCTGCTTGATCGAGGGGAGGGGGGGAGTAAATGTCAGTATAAAATTCTGAGAGGATCTGCGCCATGTCCACAGATCTGGTAGCCAACGAGCCATCGTCTCGTTTCAATGTCTGGATCACCGAGGACGGCACTGAACCCCGCAGAAGATTTGAAAGGAGACGGCCCGTTTTATTGCCGTACCTATGAAAGCGGTGATTTCTGCTAAATGTATGGCGGTCGCCCATTAATGCCAGTACAGCACCAAACTGAGACTTGCAATCTAAATATACCTTCTTTGAGGCAGGAGACGGGCACTGTTTGAAGTGTTGGTAGGCATCAGTTAGGCAGCGTTGTGAGGTTTTAAACTCAGAAAGAAATTGTTTCTTTCTTGTGGAGGTATATTCCACAAGCCTACCGCGTATAACCGCCTTTGAGGTCTGCCAGAACAATAAGGGATCGGTTTCAGCAATACCTGCATTATCCAGTCTGAACTCCTCCCAAAATGCCTCCAACCTGTTCCGAAATTGTAGGGAAGAGGTAAAGGAAGTGGGGAAACGCCAGCATTTAAAGGAGCCATAGTCGAATGAGGTGGTAAGGGAAACCCAAACTAGGGCGTGATCAGAAAGAGAAATTGTTTCCATCTGTGCTTCAGTATTTTGGGGAATCAGGGAATCTGAGAGCAATAAGAAGTCTATTCTGGACAGTGTGCCGTGAGCAGCCGAGAGACACGAGTACTCCCTGTCAGTGGGATGAAGAAATCTCCAAGCATCAGTCAGATGCAGTTGTTGTGCAAAAAAGGTGACACCTAGGGTAGGAGGGGAGCGTGCACGAGCGGAGGAGTTCGAATCCATATAAGCGGAGGCCACAATATTGAAGTCTCCGCCCACAATCATTGAACATGGCATAAACGGGCACAGTGTTGTTATGAGACTCTTAAAAAAAACTTTTGAATAAGAGTTTGGAGCATACACAGAACATAAAACATACTTGGTATTATGAAGTAAAATTTCAAGTATTAGGAATCTACCAGCAGGATCGCACAGGGAAGTAATGACTTCCATATGCAAGCTACTTTTAGCGAGGATCAATACACCCCTAGCCTTAGAAGAATAGGGAGCGTCTAAGAGTACCTGCCAGCCCAAAACACCCAATTTTTGGGCCTCTGGGGTGAGAAGGTGCGTCTCCTGTATAAACACCAAATCCATATGTAATCTATTTAAATAGAGCAGGATCTTCTTCCTCTTGATAGGGGAGTGGATACCCCCAACATTCCATGTGCCCACCTTAATAGAAGACATGGGGCTTTAAGTAATGAGTAATCATACAGGAAGACATCTTACAAACCCATAAGCAGTGTAGGGTGGGAAAAGACACAAGAGGAAGGAGGGGAGGGGGAAGACACAAGGATAGTAGAGACATAGAGATGAGAAGAAAATATTAGACCCACCGGGGGGTCCCACAACAATATTCGTGTAACAACTTCACGGTATTATAATTAAAGTAATAACCAAGGGCAGCAAGGAGGGCAGTGCTCCTAGCCAGCAACCACTATAATGAGCAGCATAGGGGACGGGGGGGGGGGGGAGAGGGAGAGGGAGAAGGGTAAGGGGAGTGGGGTGTAGGGGAGGGAGAGATAGGGAGTGGAAGGGGGGAGGGGGGGGGAGAGGGATAAGGGATATGAGTGAGCGGTCAGAATGACATCAGCCTACCCCTAAATGGATGGGCAAAACAGGCATCCAAGCATATAGAACTATATAAAACTAGAAACAGGCATATAGGTATACATTGCTTAGAGGAAGCTTATGTCACTTTAAGATTATATATACATCACCCAGAAGACCACTGAGGGATTAGCGAGAAGGTCCAAATAAGACTAACAGAGGAACTTATAGTCCACGGGGTGGGGATGAGAAATAAATGTATGTCGAGGGTGACTAAGTCCAGGCAACAATGAAGCAGGATAGTTACAGGGCAGTGTCTGTAAAAGACGGCTATTTCGGCACTTGGTCGGAGGCTTCGGTCTCCGAAAGATAAGCGGCAGCATCCTCCGGGGTGTGGAAGTCCTTAAAAGATGTGCCATCGAAAATCCTCAGGCGTGCAGGGTAGAGTAGAGCAAACTTTCGGCCCTCGTGGGCTAATTTTGAGCATGTGGGAGAGAACGCCTTTCGTAGCCTGGTAAGCTCCGGGGAGAAGTCCTGGAAAATTAATAATTTGGCATCTTCCCAAACAAGGTCTCTTATACGGCGGGAAGCAGACCACAGGGCCTCTTTATGGAGGTAGTTAAGACACCGAAATAGCACAGCTCGTGGTCGGTTGGATGCAGCGGAGCGACCAGGGCCTGTTCTGTGTGCACGTTCTACCACGAGATCCGAGCAAATATCTTGAATTCCAAGGAGATCAGGAAGTGTGTGTCGAAGGAAGTGATAAAGAGCTTGGCCCTTAATCGTCTCTGGGAGCCCAATGAGCCTGAGATTGTTTCTGCGCGATCTATTTTCTAGATCGTCGATCTTAGACCATACCAGGTTTTCTGATTTCTGCAGTTTAGCGGAGATGTCGGAGAGTTCAGCGATTTGCTGAAAATTTTCACCAGCAGTATGTTCCACTTGTAAAACACGCTTGGATAGTTGTTTATACTGGCTTTTAATATCCAGGACAGCTTGCTGTAGTGCAGCAGCATGCAGCTGTGCTTGTTCTTGAAATAACGGCTGGACGGTCTCTTTCACCGCTCTAACAATGTCCTCATAGGACAAGGAATGCCCCGGGGTAGAGGAGGGCAGTAACGTGCCTAGGGCAGCGGACCCAGCAAGGGATGGAGAGACGCTGGGCACAGGGGCCAAGGGAGGAGCTGAGGTAACCGCCGTTCGAGCTCCGGTCTCCAGAGAAGCCGCGGCGGCCATCTTGGAAGCCGAGCCGCGGCTTTCAGATTTGGCCCGTGGAGGCTTTCCCTGCATCGTGGGAGCTAAGAATCGGTCCATAGAGGGGGGCCGGATGTACGGGGAGCGGGCCGGTGTGAGTGACCGCTCAATGGACGCCCAAAGCGGGCGATATGTTAGAGGTCAGTGGCTGCAGGCACCGGAGCTTCTAAGCAGCGTGTCACTCCATGCGGTGCCGGAACCGGAAGTCAACTATTCTGTCTTTAAAACTATGCCATTGTATATGTTGCATCACAGCTGACAGAGTGCTTCCTTTCTCATCCAGGAATATTCGAGGAAGGAGGAGGAGGAGGAGGAGGAGGAGGAGGAGGAGGAGGAGGAGGAGGAGGAGGAGGAGGAGGAGGAGGAGAAACAGGGAACTGCGACAGTGGGAAAAATGTTGCTCCAATTTTTAGAAATAGATGCTTATTCTTCCATACAACTGTTTACAACATGACATGCACATAAGAGTGTGCCTAGAAGTCGGATTTCATTTAGTTCTGTTCAACAAATTATGTAGGAATATCTATTAGACAAAAATGAGGACAAGTGATCCACAGGTTTATTCAGTAAACTCATGCAAAGTTCAGGTTTCACCTACATGAAGGATCAAATCTCTAAGCCACCTTAAGAATCTTCTGAAAGCTTAAATTACAAAATAATTGTACAATTTATTGCAGACCATGGGGTAAATTTACTAAGGTGGGAGATTTTTAGAACTGGTGATGTTGCCCATGGCAACCAATCAGATTGTATCTATTATCTGCTAGAGATGAGCGGGTTCGGTTCCTCGGAATCCGAACCCGCCCGAACTTCAGCTTTTTTTACACGGATCCGAGCGACTCGGATCTTCCCGCCTTGCTCGGTTAACCCGAGCGCGCCCGAACGTCATCATGACGCTGTCGGATTCTCGCGAGGCTCGGATTCTATCGCGAGACTCGGATTCTATATAAGGAGCCGCGCGTCGCCGCCATTTTCACACGTGCATTGAGATTGATAGGGAGAGGACGTGGCTGGCGTCCTCTCCATTTAGATTATAAGAGAGAGAGATTTACTGGAGCTTAGGACTAGGAGGAGTACTGTAGAAGTGTAGAGAGTGCAGAGAGTTTACTAGTGAGTGACCACCAGACAGTGCAGTTTATTTAATATATCCGTTCTCTGCCTGAAAAAAGCGATACACACAGTGACTCAGTCACATACCATATCTGTGTGCACTGCTCAGGCTCAGCCCAGTGTGCTGCATCATCTATATATATTATATATCTGTCTGACTGCTCAGCCCACACAGCTTATAATTGTGGGGGAGACTGGGGAGCACTGCAGTGCCAGTTATAGGTTATAGCAGGAGCCAGGAGTACATAATATTATATAGTGAGTGACCACCAGACAGTGCAGTTTATTTAATATATCCGTTCTCTGCCTGAAAAAAGCGATACACACAGTGACTCAGTCACATACCATATCTGTGTGCACTGCTCAGGCTCAGCCCAGTGTGCTGCATCATCTATATATATTATATATCTGTCTGACTGCTCAGCTCACACAGCTTATAATTGTGGGGGAGACTGGGGAGCACTGCAGTGCCAGTTATAGCAGGAGCCAGGAGTACATAATATTATATTAAAATTAAACAGTGCACACTTTTGCTGCAGGAGTGCCACTGCCAGTGTGACTGACCAGTGACCTGACCACACTGACCACCAGTATAGTTAGTAGTATACTTATATTGTGATTGCCTGAAAAAGTTAAACACTCGTCGTGTGACTTCACTTGTGTGTTGTTGTTTTTTTTATTCTATAAAAATAAAACTCATTCTGCTGACAGTGTCCAGCAGGTCCGTCATTATATAATATATAATATATACCTGTCCGGCTGCAGTAGTGATATATATATATTTTTTATATCATTTATCATCCAGTCGCAGCAGACACAGTACGGTAGTTCACGGCTGTGGCTACCTCTGTGTCTGCACTCGGCAGGCAGTCCGTCCATAATTGTATACCACCTAACCGTGGTTTTTTTTTCTTTCTTCTTTATACATACATAGTTACATAGACATCTCTTTATCAACCAGTCTATATTAGCAGCAGACACAGTACAGTACGGTAGTTCACGGCTGTGGATACCTCTGTGTCTGCACTCGGCAGGCAGTCCGTCCATAATTGTATACCACCTAACCGTGGTTTTTTTTTCTTTCTTCTTTATACATACATAGTTACATAGACATCTCTTTATCAACCAGTCTATATTAGCAGCAGACACAGTACAGTACGGTAGTTCATGGCTGTGGCTACCTCTGTGTCTGCACTCGGCAGGCAGTCCGTCCATAATTGTATACCACCTAACCGTGGTTTTTTTTTCTTTCTTCTTTATACATACATAGTTACATAGACATCTCTTTATCAACCAGTCTATATTAGCAGCAGACACAGTACAGTACGGTAGTTCACGGCTGTGGCTACCTCTGTGTCTGCACTCGGCAGGCAGTCCGTCCATAATTGTATACCACCTAACCGTGGTTTTTTTTTCTTTCTTCTTTATACATACATAGTTACATAGACATCTCTTTATCAACCAGTCTATATTAGCAGCAGACACAGTACAGTACGGTAGTTCACGGCTGTGGCTACCTCTGTGTCTGCACTCGGCAGGCAGTCCGTCCATAATTGTATACCACCTAACCGTGGTTTTTTTTTCTTTCTTCTTTATGCATACATAGTTACATAGACATCTCTTTATCAACCAGTCTATATTAGCAGCAGACACAGTACAGTACGGTAGTTCACGGCTGTGGCTACCTCTGTGTCTGCACTCAGCAGGCAGTCCGTCCATAATTGTATACCACCTAACCGTGTTTTTTTTTTCTTTCTTCTTTATACATACATAGTTACATAGACATCTCTTTATCAACCAGTCAATATTAGCAGCAGACACAGTACAGTACGGTAGTTCACGGCTGTGGCTACCTCTGTGTCTGCACTCGGCAGGCAGTCCGTCCATAATTGTATACCACCTAACCGTGGTTTTTTTTTCCTTTCTTCTTTATACATACATAGTTACATAGACATCTCTTTATCAACCAGTCTATATTAGCAGCAGACACAGTACAGTACGGTAGTTCACGGCTGTGGCTACCTCTGTGTCTGCACTCGGCAGGCAGTCCGTCCATAATTGTATACCACCTAACCGTGGTTTTTTTTTTCTTTCTTCTTTATACATACATAGTTACATAGACATCTCTTTATCAACCAGTCTATATTAGCAGCAGACACAGTACAGTACGGTAGTTCACGGCTGTGGCTACCTCTGTGTCTGCACTCGGCAGGCAGTCCATAATTGTATACTAGTATCCATCTCCATTGTTTACCTGAGGTGCCTTTTAGTTGTGCCTATTAAAATATGGAGAACAAAAATGTTGAGGTTCCAAAATTAGGGAAAGATCAAGATCCACTTCCACCTCGTGCTGAAGCTGCTGCCACTAGTCATGGCCGAGACGATGAAATGCCAGCAACGTCGTCTGCCAAGGCCGATGCCCAATGTCATAGTACAGAGCATGTCAAATCCAAAACACCAAATATCAGAAAAAAAAGGACTCCAAAACCTAAAATAAAATTGTCGGAGGAGAAGCGTAAACTTGCCAATATGCCATTTACGACACGGAGTGGCAAGGAACGGCTGAGGCCCTGGCCTATGTTCATGGCTAGTGGTTCAGCTTCACATGAGGATGGAAGCACTCAGCCTCTCGCTAGAAAAATGAAAAGACTCAAGCTGGCAAAAGCAGCACAGCAAAGAACTGTGCATTCTTCGAAATCCCAAATCCACAAGGAGAGTCCAATTGTGTCGGTTGCGATGCCTGACATTCCCAACACTGGACGTGAAGAGCATGCGCCTTCCACCATTTGCACGCCCCCTGCAAGTGCTGGAAGGAGCACCCGCAGTCCAGTTCCTGATAGTCAGATTGAAGATGTCAGTGTTGAAGTACACCAGGATGAGGAGGATATGGGTGTTGCTGGCGCTGGGGAGGAAATTGACCAGGAGGATTCTGATGGTGAGGTTGTTTGTTTAAGTCAGGCACCCGGGGAGACACCTGTTGTCCGTGGGAGGAATATGGCCGTTGACATGCCAGGTGAAAATACCAAAAAAATCAGCTCTTCGGTGTGGAGGTATTTCACCAGAAATGCGGACAACAGGTGTCAAGCCGTGTGTTCCCTTTGTCAAGCTGTAATAAGTAGGGGTAAGGACGTTAACCACCTCGGAACATCCTCCCTTATACGTCACCTGCAGCGCATTCATAATAAGTCAGTGACAAGTTCAAAAACTTTGGGTGACAGCGGAAGCAGTCCACTGACCAGTAAATCCCTTCCTCTTGTAACCAAGCTCACGCAAACCACCCCACCAACTCCCTCAGTGTCAATTTCCTCCTTCCCCAGGAATGCCAATAGTCCTGCAGGCCATGTCACTGGCAATTCTGACGAGTCCTCTCCTGCCTGGGATTCCTCCGATGCATCCTTGCGTGTAACGCCTACTGCTGCTGGCGCTGCTGTTGTTGCCGCTGGGAGTCGATGGTCATCCCAGAGGGGAAGTCGTAAGCCCACTTGTACTACTTCCAGTAAGCAATTGACTGTTCAACAGTCCTTTGCGAGGAAGATGAAATATCACAGCAGTCATCCTACTGCAAAGCGGATAACTGAGGCCTTGGCATCCTGGGTGGTGAGAAACGTGGTTCCGGTATCCATCATTACTGCAGAGCCAACTAGAGACTTGTTGGAGGTACTGTGTCCCCGGTACCAAATACCATCTAGGTTCCATTTCTCTAGGCAGGCGATACCGAAAATGTACACAGACCTCAGAAAAAGAGTCACCAGTGTCCTAAAAAATGCAGCTGTACCCAATGTCCACTTAACCACGGACATGTGGACAAGTGGAGCAGGGCAGGGTCAGGACTATATGACTGTGAAAGCCCACTGGGTAGATGTATGGACTCCCGCCGCAAGAACAGCAGCGGCGGCACCAGTAGCAGCATCTCGCAAACGCCAACTCTTTCCTAGGCAGGCTACGCTTTGTATCACCGGTTTCCAGAATACGCACACAGCTGAAAACCTCTTACGGCAACTGAGGAAGATCATCGCGGAATGGCTTACCCCAATTGGACTCTCCTGTGGATTTGTGGACAACGCCAGCAATATTGTGTGTGCATTAAATATGGGCAAATTCCAGCACGTCCCATGTTTTGCACATACCTTGAATTTGGTGGTGCAGAATTTTTTAAAAAACGACAGGGGCGTGCAAGAGATGCTGTCGGTGGCCAGAAGAATTGCGGGACACTTTCGGCGTACAGGCACCACGTACAGAAGACTGGAGCACCACCAAAAACTACTGAACCTGCCCTGCCATCATCTGAAGCAAGAAGTGGTAACGAGGTGGAATTCAACCCTCTATATGCTTCAGAGGTTGGAGGAGCAGCAAAAGGCCATTCAAGCCTATACAATTGAGCACGATATAGTAGGTGGAATGCACCTGTCTCAAGCGCAGTGGAGAATGATTTCAACGTTGTGCAAGGTTCTGATGCCCTTTGAACTTGCCACACGTGAAGTCAGTTCAGACACTGCCAGCCTGAGTCAGGTCATTCCCCTCATCAGGCTTTTGCAGAAGAAGCTGGAGACATTGAAGGAGGAGCTAACACGGAGCGATTCCGCTAGGCATGTGGGACTTGTGGATGGAGCCCTTAATTCGCTTAACAAGGATTCACGGGTGGTCAATCTGTTGAAATCAGAGCACTACATTTTGGCCACCGTGCTCGATCCTAGATTTAAAGCCTACCTTGGATCTCTCTTTCCGGCAGACACAAGTCTGCTGGGGTTGAAAGACCTGCTGGTGACAAAATTGTCAAGTCAAGCGGAACGCGACCTGTCAACATCTCCTCCTTCACATTCTCCCGCAACTGGGGGTGCGAGGAAAAGGCTCAGAATTCCGAGCCCACCCGCTGGCGGTGATGCAGGGCAGTCTGGAGCGACTGCTGATGCTGACATCTGGTCCGGACTGAAGGACCTGACAACGATTACGGACATGTCGTCTACTGTCACTGCATATGATTCTCTCAACATTGATAGAATGGTGGAGGATTATATGAGTGACCGCATCCAAGTAGGCACGTCACACAGTCCGTACTTATACTGGCAGGAAAAAGAGGCAATTTGGAGGCCCTTGCACAAACTGGCTTTATTCTACCTAAGTTGCCCTCCCACAAGTGTGTACTCCGAAAGAGTGTTTAGTGCCGCCGCTCACCTTGTCAGCAATCGGCGTACGAGGTTACATCCAGAAAATGTGGAGAAGATGATGTTCATTAAAATGAATTATAATCAATTCCTCCGTGGAGACATTGACCAGCAGCAATTGCCTCCACAAAGTACACAGGGAGCTGAGATGGTGGATTCCAGTGGGGACGAATTGATAATCTGTGAGGAGGGGGATGTACACGGTGATATATCGGAGGGTGATGATGAGGTGGACATCTTGCCTCTGTAGAGCCAGTTTGTGCAAGGAGAGATTAATTGCTTCTTTTTTGGGGGGGGTCCAAACCAACCCGTCATATCAGTCACAGTCGTGTGGCAGACCCCGTCACTGAAATGATGGGTTGGTTAAAGTGTGCATGTCCTGTTTTGTTTATACAACATAAGGGTGGGTGGGAGGGCCCAAGGACAATTCCATCTTGCACCTCTTTTTTCTTTTCTTTTTCTTTGCATCATGTGCTGATTGGGGAGGGTTTTTTGGAAGGGACATCCTGCGTGACACTGCAGTGCCACTCCTAAATGGGCCCGGTGTTTGTGTCGGCCACTAGGGTCGCTAATCTTACTCACACAGCTACCTCATTGCGCCTCTTTTTTTCTTTGCGTCATGTGCTGTTTGGGGAGGGTTCTTTGGAAGGGCCATCCTGCGTGACACTGCAGTGCCACTCCTAGATGGGCCCGGTGTTTGTGTCGGCCACTAGGGTCGCTAATCTTACTCACACAGCTACCTCATTGCGCCTCTTTTTTTCTTTGCGTCATGTGCTGTTTGGGGAGGGTTTTTTGGAAGGGACATCCTGCGTGACACTGCAGTGCCACTCCTAGATGGGCCCGGTGTTTGTGTCGGCCACTAGGGTCGCTTATCTTACTCACACAGCGACCTCGGTGCAAATTTTAGGACTAAAAATAATATTGTGAGGTGTGAGGTATTCAGA
>NC_086449.1:622044805-622144805 GCF_028390025.1 Pseudophryne corroboree | reverse complement strand
AGTCCTTATTTTGGTGCTCCTAACCCATATATTTTAAATAGGAATAGTGGGCACATTTGGTGTGCAACCCAAAAAAGGGGCCTGGTCTTGTTTGGAAGGGGCATGGCCGCACAATAGTACCTCCAATTCAAATTACGTCACACAGTAGTGCAACTTTATTCACATTATATCATGCGATAGTGTCCCTTATTCATGTTACATCACACAGTAGTACCACTTTACCTTATATACGTTACTCCTCGCAGTAGTGCCCCTTATTAACATTACATCACACTGAATTGCTAATGTCGGGTGCCTTTTTTTGCCGAAAATGCATCTTATTTGCATTGCTATATGACTAGGATGCACAAGCAGCTTCTGCTAATGAAAATGATATGCAGCATGCCTAGATTTTGTATGCGACTGTGGCTGTATCTGCATATGAAATGCTACGTTACAGTGATTTCCAGGAATACACGGTAACGTGGCATTTCAAATGCAGATGCAGCCGCACACAGCATATAGGCATGCTGCATATCAATTTAATCAGCAGAAGCTGCTTGTGCCCTAGGCATTTGCCTATGCCTAGGGTCGGCTCTGCCCTGCATCCTTAGAAGTGATGCTCGATTTTCAAAATGTCTTGGTAAAAAGTTTTCCCTGTTCAACACTTACACTGCCTAGGTTGTCAGGGATAAAGTGTAAATAGGAATGTAAAAAGTGAATTTTAAGTGACATTCTACAACCCATATTCTTGTATTTGTCCAATAGTTCATTGATGATGGTGTCAGCAGGAAACGCGCATCCCGGCCGTTGCCTTTTTTGAATCAGTGGGTAGCACCAATGTTCTAATATATGTGGAACTATGCACAATAGAAATTAAAACATATAATCCCCTTGTATCACCATCAATCTATTAGTTCTGGTGCGGGATTTTCTCTTTTTAACACACAATTACATGAGAACTGCTATAGATCATGTCAGATACAAAATGGCTGTCGATTCAGTATGACACTGTCACTATGACTTTAAACCAGAGCAAGCCTAATACCTTGATGGCCTGTCCCAAATTTTTCTGGTTGCTGATGAGGATATTTAAGTGCATATATTCACTGACAGTCTAATTTCATATCCATGATTTCCCTAAAGCACTTTCATGGAATACAGCTGTCTAAGACAATGCTGTCATTAGGCTAATTATGTTTATTCAACCTAGAGACTTGCTTCTCATCTTAAGTTTAATGGTATAGCAATGCTTTTGAGAACAGGATTTGAGGAGTAGGGTAACAGATTAAAGGGAACTTACACTAGATGTTATTTAGATGCATTATTTGATTTGCTTCAGAAAACTCAATTACAGAGTTGTTCTATAAGGATTAAAAAGACAGATCTTTGCTAAAATGAAGGGATACGTGTCGGTAGCCCATTAATAAATTACTTTTCAGTGCATGTTCTATCGCATTCGGTTCACACCAATGCCTTGCAGTGATTATATTTGTGCGTTCACAATGAAAATAGGAATTAACTGCGTTTTTACTTAATTGCACAAATAAATAATACAGTTCCGATTCTATTTGCGTATAATAGTTCTGTGTATTGCACAGCACCTAATGGATGTCAGATATTAATTGCCCTAGGCATCTATTCAGAGGTCCAGCACTAGATAGAAATATACTTTATACAAGTGGCTGTCTTTGCTGTGGATGGACAAGTCTTATTTTTTAAAGCATCATACAAAACTGCTACAAACATGGGTATGTACGGTTTCTTTCAGGTTCATTGGATCCATCATTTACAGCTTATCGATTTGGTACCGAGGATAGAAGCCCATATTTGTTTTCCAGTCACGTGATTCCAAACTGCATGCTGCTTCTGCATGATCATGATGCAACCATGGAAGCAAGCAGGTGCAGGGAGCCAGGCAGGTCGGCTTCCATCACACCGTCACATCCAGGTTAAAAAGTCTCCTGCAATACTTTTCAATTATTTTCAGAGATATATATATATATATATATATATATATATATATATATATATATATATATATATGTATTCCAATATAAAGAACCACACTTGCATATATTTAGCAGATATTGATGCTGGGGTGTGTAGTCCCAAGCACATTAGCAAGGCCAAATGCTTTGAGATAGAAACAGTGGGTAGATCGAGAGCACTCACCGGACTTCTCAAATGCAGACTATAAAGAGTTTATTCACTAATAGTAGCATAACAGGCGGATGTCAATGTTTCAGTCGACCATGAGACCTCTTTCAAGACCACAGTGACAAACGGCTAGATGCGTTATCGCTTGGAAAGTGATAAAATGGAGAGTGAAAAAGCACCAGCCAATCAGGGCCTAACTACCATGTTACAGGCTGTGTTTGAAAAATGGCAGTTAAGTGCTGATTGGCTGGTGCTTTTTCACTCTCCATTTTATCACTTTCCAAGCGATAGAGATATATATATATATATATATATATATATATATATATATATATATATATATATATATATATATATATATATATATATATATAGTGTTCACTCTAGCCTTCTTTCACGGGGCGCTGCGCCCTGCCCCTTTTCTGAGTGGCAGAATGCGCCCTGCCCGTTTGTGCCCGCCCTGCTGATTACTAAAGGACTGCCTACTCACCGCCGCGCCGGGTGCGCTGTCACTGCCTCCTGCTCCTCCCCACCGCTCTGTCACATCACGCTGTCACTGCCCTCTGCTCCTCCCCGCCGCTCTGTCACATCGCGCTGTCACTGCCCCCTGCTCCTCCCCGCCGCTCTGTCCCGCCGCGCTGTCACTGCCCCCTGCTCCTCCCCACCGCTCTGTCACATCACGCTGTCACTGCCCTCTGCTCCTCCCCGCCGCTCTGTCACATAGCGCTGTCACTGCCCCCTGCTCCTCCCCGCCGCTCTGTCCCGCCGCGCTGTCACTGCCCCCTGCAGCTGCCTTAGGCTTGTCGCGCTGATGCGCTGGCTGAAGGGAATCTGGTAAGCTAAGGAGGGCTGGGTTTGCTTCTCCCGCCGAGGCAAACCCAGCCCTCCCTCCTCTGTGTGCATGGATCAATGTGGTGGCCATTTTTAACCAGCTCCGCGGTGTGTGAGGGGGGACCAGCGCAATCAACTCCCGCAGCATCAGCCCCCAGTAAGTAAAATTGGCACAAAAAAAGCAGAGATCAAAAATGTACCCTACCTGGTGCAGTGTGTCTCAGTGCTCTCTACCTGGTGCAGTGTGTCTCAGTGCTCTCTACCTGGTGCAGTGTGTCTCAGTGCTCTCTACCTGGTGCAGTGTGTCTCAGTGCTCTCTACCTGGTGCAGTGTCTCAGTGCTCTCTACCTGGTGCAATGTTTCTCAGTGCTCTCTACCTGGTGCAGTGTGTCTCAGTGCTCTCTACCTGGTGCAATGTTTCTAAGTGCGCTCTACCTGGTGCAATGTGTATAACGTGCTCTCTACCTGGTGCAATGTGTATAACGTGCTCTCTACCTGGTGCAATGCGTATAATGTGCTCTCTACCTTGTGCAATGTTAATCAGTGCTTTCTACCTGGTGCAATGTGTATAACGTGCTCTCTACCTGGTGCAATGTTTTTCAGTGCTCTCTACCTGGTGCAATGTGTATAACGTGCTCTCTACCTGGTGCAATGTTTTTCAGTGCTCTCTACCTGGTGCAATGTGTATAACGTGCTCTCTACCTGGTGCAATGTTTTTCAGTGCTCTCTACCTGGTGCAATGTGTATAACGTGCTCTCTACCTGGTGCAATGTGTATAACGTGCTCTCTACCTGGTGCAATGTGTATAACGTGCTCTCTACCTGGTGCAATGTGTATAACGTGCTCTCTACCTGGTGCAATGCGTATAATGTGCTCTCTACCTTGTGCAATGTTAATCAGTGCTTTCTACCTGGTGCAATGTGTATAACGTGCTCTCTACCTGGTGCTATGTTTTTCAGTGCTCTCTACCTGGTGCAATGTGTATAATGTGCTCTCTACCTGGTGCAATGTGTATAACGTGCTCTCTACCTGGTGCAATGCGTATAATGTGCTCTCTACCTTGTGCAATGTTAATCAGTGCTTTCTACCTGGTGCAATGTGTATAACGTGCTCTCTACCTGGTGCAATGTTTTTCAGTGCTCTCTACCTGGTGCAATGTGTATAACGTGCTCTCTACCTGGTGCAATGTTTCTCAGTGCTCTCTACGTGGTGTAATGTTTCTTAGTGCTCTGTATCTGGTGCATTGTGTATAACGTGCTCTGCCTGGCGCAAAGTGTAGAATTTGCTCTATCTGGCGCAATATGTATAACGTGATCTACCTGTCGCAGTGTGTATAGGAGGTTCTACCTGGTGCAGTGAGTATTAGCTGCACTACTCTGTGGTGTACTGTGAATTGCCACTATTATGTGGCCGTGCTCCTTCCCCATGAAAAACAGCGCTCCTAAATTTTTCGCCGGGCACTGTCCATTCTTTGGCCTTTCAGAATGGGAGGACCAAGCATTATAGTATGTACCTAATTTTGCCCTTCTAAATGAAAAATGTGCCCTCCCGAATGAAAAATGTGCCCTCCCGAATTAAAAATGTGCCCTCCCCGTGATCAGCACCCTGCCCTAAAAAAATCCTAGAGTGAACACTATATATATATATATATATATATATATATATATATATATATAGCAAAGAGAAAATCAGCGGCACTCTGCAGACTGTTCAATAGAGTAAAAAAGTCTTTAATCCGGTCCTACGCCGTTTCGGGGACTGCGCCCCGTCTTCAGGGACAAGTGATACACTTGTCCCTGAAGACGGGGCGCAGTCCCCGAAACGGCGTAGGACCGGATTAAAGACTTTTTTACTCTATTGAACAGTCTGCAGAGTGCCGCTGATTTTCTCTTTGCTACTATGGATCTTGCTTGATTCCCAGAGGGCACCGCAGCAAATAACCATACCCACGATAGTGAGTGCCGAGCCATACCTGCTACCTATATATATATATATATATATATATATATATATATATATATATATATATATATATATATATATATATATATATATATAAAACCACCTAACAAGCTGGCAATTGGCTCCCAAGGCAGTTCAACATGTCCCATATACACATACCAAGCCAAAGAGGCATAGAACATACTTAGTAATTAGGGCATTTACTTCTAATGGGCAAGGTGTTACACTTCCAGTATGCACTCCATGCCGTGGAATGCATGAACCGGAAATCAGCAGCCATCTTGACACACCAAGTCCCGCATTACTCATCAATCCACTGCCGTGGGCGCATTGTGCCTTCCTGTTTTCGTTCCACATGGTCAGGAAGCCCCACAGCGCTGGATCATATTAACATAAACTGCTTTGTGGACCTTAAGTGTACACCATTGTAAAATAGGGCCCCAAAATGGGTTCCATAAAATAAATACCCATAGTTATGTTTACTACCAAAGGAATCAGACTCAAAATACAATTGCAGTCTGTAACACACAGAGGTGATGTTCTTATACATTAACACACCCCAAATGTAATATCACTAGAGAATACCATAAATATATTCAATAGATACACCAAATGTAGCAGGCAGTAACAGGGTACAGGCTGGTAAATACATACCATATAAAAATACTAACCACCAAGTATCACATGTATAGTACAGTAATGATAATAAAACCACAAATATACAAAAACATAAAAAATATAAACCAAATAAAAAAACAAATGGGTTGTCCGGCTATGCGAAATGAATTTATTTTTATTTTTTTAAATGTCCATAATGACATTAGGAGGGTTAAAGAAGATGCTGAGTGCCAATCTACACCACTAGTGCTAAATTAAACATATTCAAAGGTTTCATCTCATTTAGGGGTCTATTTAGAAAGCAGTGAAAAGTGTGGAGAAGTTGCCCATCGCAACCAATCAGCATTGAAGTAACATTTAGAATTTGCATACTATACAATTGTACGGAGCAGCTGATTGGTTGCCATGGACAACTTCTCCCCATAGGGGTTTATTTGTTAAGCCTTAGATAGAGATAAAGTGCACGGTGATAAAGGTACCAGCCAACCAGCTCCTAACTTTCATTTTTCAAACCCAGCCTGTGACAAGGTAGTTAAGAGCTGATTGGCTGGTACTTTATCTCCATGCACTTTATCTCCATCCAAGGCTTAGTAAATAGACCCCACAGTCTCTTACGGACCACCGATTGAAGTAGGTGGATCCATTGGCCTCTCTTAAGTAGAATAAGTCCACGGTCTCCTCCCCAGGGTAATGGGGATCAATCAGCATATAGCACAGTGCTGATATTTCCTTCAAAAAATGCATAGCCACAGGCTGGTCAGAGGAACCAGTGGTATAAGCCAAATGAATAGAGGAACCGTGTTGAGACAATATATAAATAAAATACATACATACATTTTATATGCTGGACAGTAATATCAGCGCAACAGGATGGAAGGAGCACATAGATCAGGCCTGGCCAACCTGTGGCTCTCCAGCTGTTGTAAAACTACAAGTCCTATCATGCCTTGCAACAGTTTTGCTATTAGGGAATGCTAAAACTGTGGCAGGGAATGCTGGGATGTGTAGTTTCACAACATCTGGAGAGCCACAGGTTGGCCAGGCCTGACATAGATGTCATTTCTGTAGTCTAAATAACTCAAGAAATGTGGCGGGCATTGAGCTTTGCCCTTGGCCTTATAGGTTTGTATCATGTCCCCTCCTTAGGATTCGGTATATTAGGTCAACAATCATGATATTGATATGAGACTATTGTGTAAATGTCAGAATGTTGATACTGATGAAATGTCGGCAAGCTTAGGTAACCCTAATGGTAATGTTAATATTTTCATTCTATTGACATTAATTCCATGTTGAGATATCACAGGTGTCTACATCTCAACCATGGCAATATCATAATATTTGACAAGCTGATGTTGACATCATGGCTGCATACACCCCCCTTCCCTTTCCCCACCTAAGTGCTGGGACTGCAATCAGTCTCACAGACTGATCCCTTCTCTCAGACATGCCAATGCCACAGACCATAGTGCCCAGAAGAAGGAAGGATATGAAACACCCCCCATCTCCAACACTGGTTCCAATCAGTGGAAGAGAGGGTATGTATGCAGACACAGAGGTAACAAATGATTAAATGATAAATTGTGCTACCTTCCCCGAAATAGGGTTTAAAAAATGACAGTAATTAAAATTTCCCTATGGAAAGGGCTAGGAGGAAGGTGGTATCATAAAGGAAAAAGGGCAGATAGCATGTGAGATTGCATAGACGTGGAGAACAAGGGTTGGATAATAGGCAGGTAAAATAAAGAAAACGGAGGATTAGACATGGGGGAGGAAAAAGGTGATGTAGATGTACATAAGGGTGGAGTGAGAGATGAAGTATGGGGACAGTGGACAGAGTGAAAAATGATGGAAGTGGAGGTACGGAACAGCCGGCAGAGAGACATGATGCGTACAGGGAGGACAAAGAGATAAGGGAAGAGGCAGGAAAGAGGAGGTGGCAGCAAATAAAACTGTATCCACAACATACTTGAAAAGGCATGCATGCTTCATGGAAGAAAGAACAAGATTGGTTGTATAAAATCCCTATTTCTACACAGAACTCTCACAACCCGTTTTCATAATGTAAACATTTGAGAAGATAATTGAAAATTGTTAATGGTTTTTCCGATGACTTCTGGAAGTAAATACTGAACATACTAGTTCTGCCTTATGATTATCTACACATGAGATTACAGGCCGAGTTTAAAGATAATAAATTAACATTGTAGTAATAGCTCTCCCATCTACAAGCAAACTTGGCAGGCTGTCTAGCATACTCTCAACAATTTTTCATCCCTTCTGAGCTGTTAACCCTTATGCTACAGAGAAACAGATTTTTTTCAAAAAAAACAAAACAAAAAAAAAACATTTTTAAGCCAAAACAAAGCAAAAAATGGAATATATACTGTAGTTTGCAACTGGGGAATATAAGTGTTAACAAAATAAATCATAAGTCCATAGCATTTATTATAAACAAATAGCCACATGTGCATTGGGTAGCCAGCCTGTATGGGGTCATTGGGGCAATTACCTCTATTCCCATATACATACGTTCAGGAGCTTTTATTACTGTTAAATACATTTAGTAAAAAGCATGGATTTTGAAGCCAGTGGGTATGATGCTTTCACATGGTTTCAACCTTTGTACACACATCCCTCGTATTCTACCATTTAAATTGTGTACACACTTCACAATCTGTCATGCAATTATGGCACCTGCGACCACTCTGCACAACCATCGTTTAGAGTACACACAGACTTAATCGATTGATGACTTGTGTGGTCGCATCGTCCCATCTGATGTGCTGCACATTAGATGGGTGATGCGATGTACAATGCAGAGTAGTTACATTAAGCACGTAACAATATACTGCATCATTGTATGGCAGACTGCATACATACATACACTATATAGTGTGCACAGTATATCAATACAACACACTGTTGTGTTGCTGGGTCACAGAGGTGTGTACCCAGCTTTTAGCAGTGATTCCCAACAGGTCATGCTTTGCCGATTTCTGTTTGTGTAAAAGCTGGTGGGATAATTACTCATACCTCCCAACATTTTAACTTGCAGAAGCGGGACTCACGCGTGCACCTGAAAAAGGACATGGCCTATTTGGAAGGGGACGTGGCCTTGCTGCAGTGCCACAATTGAAAGTCAAGCCCCCGTTTGCCGTCACTGAAGGGGGCATGACCAGCGCTCTGTGAGCTGCTGGCGTGCCCCCTCTCCCGTTGTCTCCAAGGAATAGACGCTCTGTCACTCGCTGCTAAGCAGAGCAGCAAGTGACAGTCTCCCAACTGCCCCCCTCCCCACACCGGGGGACACTGTGTCCGGCAGGTGGGACAGTCCCCAAAAAATGGGACTGTCGCGCGGAGAATCAGTACAGTTGGGAGGTATGAATTACTGACCCAACAAAACAGATCATCTCACCTATGCATGAACAAAGAAATCCACATATGCCCGTTTCATACCGCACAAATAACCCAGTATCGACCCAGCATATTGCCAGGTCGACACGGGTCTGTGTGCGATGTGAAAGCGCTATGGTCAAAATTCCAGGATGCCTGACACGGCAATTCAACCCGGGAATAAACCGTGCTATTCCCGGGTTGAATACGGGGCCAGTGGCATCGTGACACATTCACTACATAAGGAGAGGCGGCGCGGAGATGAGCTCATCTCCTAGCACCACCTACGCCCTCCTAACGCTGCCTTCGCCCCCGCTATGGGAAGCCGCCTGTCTGGTTCCAATGCCGGATCCCACCCAGGAAGGACCAGTTTCCAATTTATTAAGCTGTTGATGGTGCTGGGGGACTGGAGATGAGAACCTCTGACTCATAGAATGTTGCTTTGTGTACAGGAAGCGATTTTCAGTGTTTAATCTCATTCTGTACAGTATACAGTATATGGAGAGATGTCATTATGCTCTAAATTCAATCTGCAATTAAGGGAACTAAATACCACAACCCTTTTTCTTAAAGCACAAGACAGTGAAACCAAGTTGAGTGTTTAACGGGCCATTGTGTTATTTATAATAATACTCATCTTTGAAGTATTCAAACAGTGGGGGTCATTCAGATCATTCAGCTTTGACCTGATCGCAGTGCAGTGAAAAAAGCTAGCGTGCGATCAGGTCGAAGCTGCGCATGTGTATGTACGGGTACAAAGCAGATTGTTGCTGTGCGGTGGGTTTTACGAAGAATCCATTCGCACGGCCGTTTGCAAGAAGATTGACAGGATGAAGGCATTTGTGGGTGTCAACTGAAAGTTTTCAGGGAGTAGTCGTAAAAACGCAGGCGTGTCCAAGCGTTTGCAGGGCGGGTGTCCGACGTCCATTCTGGGCCCAGAAAGTTCAGCAACTCAGAAACTGGACAAAGTTTTTTGGTACTGCTCAGCTGCATATGCGATCGCACACTTGCACAGCTAAAATACACTCCCCTGTAGGCGGCAACTATCTGATTGCAGGACTGCAAAAAAATTGCTAGCGAGCGATCAGGTCTGAATTACCCCCATTGTATTGTAACATGTGCAGAGAGAGTTAGATTTGGTTGGGTACATTGTTTAAGTGCAGGGTAAGTACTGGCTGATTAATTTCTACACTATAATTTGGATTTCAGTTTGAACACACCCCACCCAAATCTGCAGTACCTCTCTCTGCACGTTACCATACCTCCCAACATCGTAATAGACGGAAGAGTGACTTCTTGCACGCAAAATGGGTGTGGCCTCTGCAAAGGTGGTGTGGCTTCGTGGCAATGCCTCGACCATGAGCTACGCCCCCCCCATTTTCCGTCACTGTGAGAATATGCCCAGCACTCTGAGGGGTATTCAATTGCTAAGTAATTGAAAAATAACCGCGCTGTGTCTGGGATTCCTGTGTTTCAGCTGCTCTGTATATAAAGATAGATTTATAAATAATGTGACAAAGTGCTTGAAATTATGTATCAAATAGTATGTGTGGAAAATTAATGTAACCGTTGTGACGATGAATTTGTGACAAAGGATCGTGCAATTGTATTCAATTGCTGGAAAAGTCAGTTGGGTGTCTGTTTTTTCCTATCTAATAGACAGGAAAAAAAACAGACACCCAACCGACTTTTCAAACAATTGAATTCCACCCTATGAGCTGCTGGCATGCCCCCAGTCTCCTGTGAATAGACAGTGTGTGCACAGCGTCTAGTCACCGCAGTGCTGCAAGAGACAGGGAGCCTTCCAACTGCTCCACCACACTGCGGCCTGTGGGTGGGACAGCGGGACAGTCCCAAAAAACTGGACTGTCTCGCGAAAATCTGTAAAGTTGGGAGGTATGTATTACATCTGCCCCACCTGCAGTGCAAAATTGATTTGCCCAAATGCTAACTTTCTTGGTTTGCCAACAGACCTGAATAAAGCCCATAATCCCCTAATTCCTCTCCCTGAACTTTAGATAACATTGCAGAGTAACCAAAGGAATATAATGCTTACCCTAGTAGGAATACATACTATTTACCGGTGCCTGGGATGCCGGCTGACAGCGGCATCCCGGCAGCGGGGCGAGCGATAGAAAGCCCCTTGCGGGCATGGTGGCTCGTTGTGCTCACCACATGTTATATTCTCCCTCTATGGGTGTCCTATGATATTTTACAATGAGTATGTGTTTCTGGAAAGCAATTGGTGTGGTTTTGAAAGCAGATGAAAACGGAATATGTAGGTTTGACCTGTAAAAAGGATGCCGGCTGTCACTATACCGACAACTGAAGTGTGTCAGAATCCCGTCAGCGAGACCCCTGGCAGGCTCGCTGCACTTTGGGCCCGGTGGTTCGCTTTGCTCACCATAAGTTATATTAACACTTGGTTGGTGGCGTGGACCCACCAACCTCGTGGGAATACCCTGCGTTAGTCGGTATTCCAGAGTCGGCATTTCACCGCCTGCTGGGATTCTGGCATCGGTATTGTGACCGCCGGGACAGGTGGTCTTGTGATGGCCTCCCCTTAGTAGGCCTGGTCTTCTTACAATATAGATAACTGCACACTATTGTTTCTTTGGTTTTGTTTTCTAGATGCAATTCTCAGCACCTGGTTTTATATTCTGGCCTAAGTGACCTGTGTTATATGCTGTTACCTGGAGCGGTTTTATATTCTGAATAACTGGCTGTATAACATGGTGAACCACTGCTCCTTCTGTATATTCTAATAAACGCTGATCATTATTTTCAATGTAGTGCTATTCAGGAAGGGCGGTGGGAGTACTGCTGCACACAGATCTGCTTGGCTGATATCAGCTTGGTTACAAGTCCTCATTAGCCATGACTGCATGGGATGCAGTTAATATACCGGCTGTCAGGATCCTGGCATTCAAGAGATAGACGCTGGAATCCCAACAGTCGGTGAAATGCCACCAGCCAGAAAACGGACAAATGCGGGGTATTCCTACTTGGTTGGTGGGTCCACGCCACCAACCGGGTGGGAAATAACCTATGGTGAGCGAAGCGAGCGACTGGGCTCAAAGAGTGCTGAGTGCGGCGAGCCCACGAGGAGACTTGCTGACGGGATTCCAACAGACAGGATGCCGCTGTTGGTATAGTCATAGCCGGCATCCCGCCTGCCGGTCAAACCTATGTATTCTGTTTGCATCTACTTACAAAACTACACCAATTGCTTTTCAGAAACACATACTCATCATAAAATATCACTTTTTATCTTAACTAAATAAGGCAAATAATCTCATTTATGAAACATTTAGGGAGGCATCCTATTAGCCCTGATGCAGTTTCGGTGGATCAAAATGGGCGGATATCGTGATTAATGACAGATGGTCATTATCATGGTATCCAATTAGAGGCAGTTTTGAGCAGTTGAAGTTGGATCCACAATTGCAGGAAAACACTGATCCTATGTGTTATCGTGGCTCTGGCGGACACTTATCGCGAATTATGCTTCTGGTGCCAGAGGCCAGGGGAAAAAGGATGCCGGCATCTGGGCTAATAGGATAGCATCCAACGATCCTATTAGCAGCGGGAAAGTACCGCTGCTAGTAAGAAACCTAGAGTTATATGACTAGGAACCATACAACTGATCGACTCTGACTTGGGAGGCCAATCCCGGGTATCAGGATCGAAAAATTAGCAATCCCGGTATACCTGGGATTGGGTTGAAGATTTAAAAATTTAAATCTTCAGTGCCACCCCCCTTTCCTGGACAGAACTACTCACCATCCTCTGGGAGTGCGGGCGGGTTCACTTGCTTGAGGTGGTGGGCGGCGAGGTGTAGTCCGGGCAGCGTGGGCTCTGACTTCATGGGAGGAGGGAGCTGGGCAGCGTCTAAGCCTCCTAGGGACACTCAACGCTGCCTGGCACTGAAAAACAAGGAGACTTTCTAATCCCGAAATCCCCCGGATTGGAAGCTCCAATCCCAGGATTGAATCCCAGACAATTTTAGGCCTAAATCCCAGGATCCCACTGATCCCGATTCCAGACTGGCCACCCAAACTCAGAAAATATCACAAGGGGTTGTCTCAAGAGTGAAGATGATGTTTGGAGATGGACCAAATATCCTTATATATGTGGAAATTATGCAAACCATGCGTCACAACTCCATACCCTTTTAAACAGCTTCAAAATGCTTTCAATTCTCCCATATACTTTTAGGGAACTATTGAATTCTCTTCAAAACTCCAAGTCAATTATGTTGTATCTCTATACATAGCAAGCCTCATCACTGTGGCCGCGAATAAGTGCAGCTACATACCGCTCATATGGTACCTCCAGAGTCATGAAATTTTGGATCGCGGACCCTTAACGCTACAAGCAGAAATGTGTGTGTCTGGTGCGAGTCCAGGACGCGAGGGGTGTGAGTTGCGGTGTTGGCAACATAGTGGAAATTTAATCACCCCCACTCTGTAATGAGCAGAAATGACAGCTTGGCAACTTCACAAGACTATAGCAAGCCCACACCACTGGCTTACTACCTCATGAAGGTTATAATAATTGCATTGCTTAAAATAAATGGTGCTGGTCTCATTTCATATACTCCAATAATTAGATAATGTGTTGTATTTAGTATCTGATGAAATGCAATGATTCCTGAGGTGCATAGTGTATAACTATTAGTTGACTGAAATTACAAAAAAAATAAAAATAAATGTATATATATTTATATTCTTCTGATAAACTATAGGGCTAAAGCAGCTATATGTTGTAGACAAAAACGAAATCACCAAAGTGGTGCCAATTTTTTTAAAAAAAATTTTAAGAAGTCAACGCAGCAATTGGCATTTATCAGCAGTTTTGTGGTGTATTAAATATTGTATGTAATACATGCAAGCTACAATGCTATAGTCAACTTGTTTCCAACTGGGTTTACGTGAAATGTTTAATCGGAGCTCCGATATATTTAATTAAAATCTAGAGCCCCTTTTATTCAATTTGTCCCACAGCTCCTTTCAATGTTCACATGATAATCATCTTTTTACAGAAACTCTACAATGTCTACATGCACTTTTTTTTATTTTAATGAAAAAAATAAGTATTATTATTCTAGACTAGGAATATTAGCTGTATGACTCTGGGTATAATCTCACCCACTCACAACTGCCATATGGCATAAAGATGGTTCTATAAAAAGGAGAGACTTGATTCAAGCGAAGACAATTTTGTACAGCTTGTCACCATGGCAACCTTTTTTGGAAGCCTTAGCTACCAGAGACCTCTTTTATTCGGGTCTGTCAAGTCATTAACTGCTGCCATAAACTCACACCAAGGGGTGTTGGGGTAGGAGGAACAAATGTAACATAATATTATTTGATGCAGAAGATAATCCAGTTTCTACAGTCATTTTATAGATTTTTAAAAACCTTATACTAAATATTAACAATGTATAGTCCATTTCTGTTTGCATATAAATGGAGAAAAGTCCATGTACAAACTTAATTTAGCTTGCAGGTGCAATGCTTTTCTCTAATCATATATACATACTTGCAGAATGAAAAGAATAGAAAAACCTAAAAAGGATTCTTACACTGCGCTTTTCATTCAGGGGCCAATTTAATTAAAAGTTGCAATATTTAATTGATAATATAAATAAATAACATGGACTGAGTCAGCAGAAATGGATGTGGTATGTTATATGCCAGTAATTATGTCCAGTAGGAATTAAGTGGGTAACAACTCGCTGGTGGATAAAATCAGGGCTGGCATAGCCTGGGGGAGGGGGAGAATACTTCGAGGCACCCCTACCGCCTTCTTTTCGTCTCTGCCAATTACTAATTCTCAGCAGTACTTAACAATGGGGTGGGCAATATGAAACCCTCCAGCTGAATGGTGACAGGGCATGCTGGAATGTGTAGTCCCACAGTAGCTGGAGGGCTGCTTATTGCCCACTCTGACTTAACATCTCGTTGTGGCAGACACCCTCTGTTGTGCATCTCAGTGTTCCTCCCCCACGGACAATGCGTCTTTCTCCTTGGTGCTCGCCCAGTGTTTAGGGTCACGTTTCATAACATTGGGAGTAGAATATCAGAGGTAGGCTCTAATAAAGGACACGGTTTACACGGAGTATTGAAGATTTAAAGGCAAAAATGCGGCAACATTTTCTGGGTTAACACATTGTTGCAGAGGAATTATTGTAAAAGCTGAACCCTAGTATCTTCTAAACACTGCTATTGAGGGCACTTTTGATGTTTGGAGAGTTGATCAGATGTGGTTGGGAATTTCATAGTTGGGCTTAGGCACAACAAGAGAGTGTGGGCGGCCTCTGTGCAGTCTCCGTCCGGGACCCCTCCGCTCTAGCCTTCATTGTAAAAGACTGTGGGCACCAGAGTCACTAGGGATTGCTGCCGCGGAACTCTGAAGAGTACATTTAAAAATAAAAATGGGGGCAGGGTGTGCGGTGTGGGCCCCGTGTGCACCACACACAGTGCACCCATTAGATATATGCCGGTGCAGTTGGGTAAGACGTCTTGTTAGCGGGAATAGCGGGAATAACCGACGTTAAAAATGATTCCTGACCTAGAGTCCCCCTTCCTATTCTGAAGGCTTAAAACGTTTCTGAAAGTGTTGGATGGGGAGGACACATCTTATATACAGTTTAATATATAAACTACCGACCACCCAACCCTACAGAAGAACATACATGCCAAGCTACTCTACAGTAGCGCAGTGTGTACAGGGTTCAAGCTGGGTGCACACTACTTGGTTAATCAGAAGCGATTAATCCTATCAGCCGAGTGATCAGTAATGTGTACCCAGCTTAAGTCTGCATTGGCACATATTCTCTTTGTGGGCACTCAAGTTTGAACAACTTACACACGAGAAGATAAAAGCACAATAAAGATAAAGACGTGCATATCATCCAATGTGTATGCATGATAAAGATAAAGATGCACGCTCATGTGGGTCTTTATCTTTATTAACTGAATATGAAGTCCAATTTAGGCTATATATTTCATGACTGCATGTTCAGGGATGGGAGGGGTGACGTCACTGAACGATATCTTTCACTGTATCGTTCAGTGTGTATGCTCCTTTATTGTTCATTCTGATGCTGGAGCCATTTCAAGGGAAATCTTTGTCTTTGAGGTAAAATCTTCTCGTGTCTATGCCCCTTTATTAGATCCTGCATAAATTCAGAGATAGCAGCAGCCTTTCAGCTTTCTTTACTCTCAGTTATATAATTTGCGAGATTCTGAGGAAAATGGGTCTGTTGCTGCACGAAAGGCCTCCATCACGGAGTACTTAAGAGAAGTCAATTTCCCGTCTCTCACGACAGAAGAAGCAGAGTCTCCAGAGGCCCCCTTCACTCTTTTAGAACTTGAAGAAGCAATGAAATCTACCCCTAATGGTAAGAGTCCTGGCCCCTGACGACTTATACAGGATGTTTGGAGATGTTTTGTCTCCATTGATGCTTAGAGCCTTTAATCAGTTTTCGGACCAGACCCCTTTTTCTCCTCAATCTTTGCTTGTCACATCTCGGTTATTCCCAAGGAAGGTAAGGACCAGTTACAAACCCATCTCTCTATTGAACATCGACTTGAAGCTCTTTGCTAAATTAAGGGCGAACCGCTTGAAGTTTTTTCTCCCAAATTTAATACACACTGACCAGATAGGTTTTATTCCTGGTCGAGAGGCCAGGGACAATACCACGAACATTCTGGACTTAATTCATTGCGCCTCAACTTGCAAATCTCCCTCTATTTTACTGTCATCCGATGCAGAAAAGGCGTTCGATAGAGTAGACTGGGATTTCTTATTAGGGGTGCTGGAGCATCTGGGCTTGCAAGAAAGGATTTACAGAAGACTCTTGTGTGGGTGCACTCTTGTTTATATTGGTTAGTATGAAAGTATTAAAACATAACTTTTATTAGCTCATTACTCTAAGAAAAAATCCACACTTATATAATCCACCACAATTCTTAAAATTAAGGAAATGTAAACATTTTTTAGAAAATTGGAAATGTTCTGGTTAGTCTATATTAGTAGACTTCAGGAGGGATGTAGACACTCTGGTTCTACATCCTATTCCTATCCCACCAGCACAAGCTCAGCTTGTATTAATAAGACCTCCAAGGGTCATTGAACCGAATTGATGTCAAAAGATATGGATCCTAATTAGTATTGACCAATTTAGGATCTATTATGAGTAAGGGGAGACGGTACTTAGAAAAAATGACACAGATCAGAAGAATAAACAAAGGAAATGATTCAGGGAGAATGTGGTGATCCTGCTGTTGGCTAAGAGTCGAGGAGGTCACGAATTACAACACTGAGTATTCTCTGGGGGTCACCCTCTCAGATACTGACCCAGCCCACCACCGTTTTGCTTCCAAGATCGGACGAGATCGGGCTCTATCGGTGGGGTATGGTAGTAATTTCTTGGGCCTGCTATAGCCGACTCACCAATGAGAGTGCACCTAAGGAAGATTTTAGAAAGAGAAACAGAAAACGGGGCGGATCTGCTGTCTATGTTAGGCACAGGGTAACCTGTGAATCATGGATGGATGAGAGTCCGCAGATATATGCAGAAGAGAAAAGAAAAGGAAAAAACTGAATGGAGGTTGAGTCAAATATCAGCTTGGTATCAGAGCCAAAATAGAATCAAAATTAGGAATGATTGGGCAAAAGCCCCATTAACTGACGGTTTTTCTTAAATTATCACTTATCAAGAACCAACAGTTTAATTGGTCATTGCACCATTCCACTCAGCCGACACTGTTAATTCCTGATATGGAACACAGGCTATATCTAATACTAGGTATCGCAAAACCCAGACCTATACCTAAGCTCTGGTGTACAACTGTCCCAACTAATAATCCTTCAGTCGGCAGCAACATATTTAACAGACTGGCCCGGGGAAGCTCCAATACAGTCCCATATGCGGATCAGATCAGACGCCCTGAATACGCTCGGTTGCCGAGCGACAGGACGCCCTAACCCCGATGGTCCATCTGATTCTCCGAGGAAGGTGATGCCATCCACAGTAGCTAGGACGTCTTGTATCCTAGCAACATGACGCCTGAATCCCGGACATGACGTTACGCGGCTGGGCCCGGGATACAATCTGAGAAATATATAATTAGTTATCCCTGCGGCCCTAGTGTGTCAACCCACTATGCTAATGAGGTTATTAACTAATTTATTAATAGTTTGGGGGCTTTAATACAGTCCAACTTGCTTGGTATATAGAACGTCACGTGTACACTCGGTTGCCGAGCAACAGTACGCTCCAACCCCGACGGCCTATCCGATTTCTGGAAGAAGATTACGTCACCTAAAACATTCGAGGACGTCCTGTATCCTAGCAACATGACACCGGAATTAACTGCCGGACATGACGGTACGCAACAGGGCTCAGGACATATAAGTATCTAAAAAAGGTAAAGCGGTCATCCCTGCGGCCAGAATATATTAAACTACTGTATGAATGATGACACCAATAGAGAGTTTATCTACACTCCTTCCCTTCTCCTCGTCTGTCTCTTTACTTAAGCAGGAGGTATAGGTTGCCTAGCAACTTGATTAAATCCACCACTTCCGCTGAGCACAGCGGAAGTCTGACGATGATTACAAGCTAATGAGCACATCGCAGCCTTTGCTTATTAACTAATTATACAGGTATTTAAACCTCAGACACACTTCAGAGCAGCAGCAGTGGAAGTGAACAAGCCCGCAGGACGGGTGAAACGCGTTTTCCAGCATGACCTTCCCCATTCCAGCATGACTTCCAGCATGACCTTCCCCATTCCAGCATGACCTACTTCAGTATTCCAGTACAAATCACTACAACACGAACCGAGGACCTGGGGAGTACATCCTGCATTTTGCAACCTAGTGACTGACCCAGGGACCTGGGCAGGGACCGGTACCCTTTTGTGCTTTTTGTTTCCTGTTTTCCTCTTTTGCTTTTGGGATTTTGTCTCTAATGCTTTTCTTATTTTGAGTCCATGCAGCAACCTGGCATGTCTTTGTTCTTTACCCTAATTAGGGCATCCCAGGGATCTGGGCAGTGACTGTTACTTCTAACAATTTTCTACCAATCCTTTGTCACAGCATCATAATTACTATAATTATCACAAATTCCATTGTCATTTTATAATTCTCTTTGAATAATACCGAAGAGAGAACAATAGCAATATGTAGCCAATTATATGTAGCCACTTAGTATCTGCAGGGGCTTGTCTACCCCCCTTACCTGGTATACTGTTAACAGGAGTATTTTCTAACATACCCTAAATTGTGAATTATCCTAACGTCTTTATACCATACCTTATGTTCCAGGGATCTAGGCAGGATTATCACACCAATACCTCTCTTAAATAATCTATCAGTTGTGCTGTAAGCTACACACTGTTTTTTTCCAGATATCTTTGCAGCATATGTGTTAATAAGTACAACAACAGGTACCCTTCTGGGCCTGTGCACCAACCCTCAGTTAATGGGGCTTTTGCCCAATCATTCCTAATTTTGATTCTATTTTGGCTCTGATACCAAGCTGATATTTGACTCAACCTCCATTCAGTTTTTTCCTTTTCTTTTCTCTTCTGCATATATCTGCGGACTCTCATCCATGATTCACAGGTTACCCTGTGCCTAACAGACAGCAGATCCGCCCCGTTTTCTGTTTCTCTTTCTAAAATCTTCCTTAGGTGCACTCTCATTGGTGAGTCGGCTATAGCAGGCCCAAGAAATTACTACCATACCCCACCGATAGAGCCCGATCTCGTCCGATCTTGGAAGCAAAACGGTGGTGGGCTGGGTCAGTATCTGAGAGGGTGACCCCCAGAGAATACTCAGTGTTGTAATTCGTGACCTCCTCGACTCTTAGCCAACAGCAGGATCACCACATTCTCCCTGAATCATTTCCTTTGTTTATTCTTCTGATCTGTGTCATTTTTTCTAAGTACCGTCTCCCCTTACTCATAATAGATCCTAAATTGGTCAATACTAATTAGGATCCATATCTTTTGACATCAATTCGGTTCAATGACCCTTGGAGGTCTTATTAATACAAGCTAAGCTTGTGCTGGTGGGATAGGAATAGGATGTAGAACCAGAGTGTCTACATCCCTCCTGAAGTCTACTAATATAGACTAACCAGAACATTTCCAATTTTCTAAAAAATGTTTACATTTCCTTAATTTTAAGAATTGTGGTGGATTATATAAGTGTGGATTTTTTCTTAGAGTAATGAGCTAATAAAAGTTATGTTTTAATACTTTCATACTAACCAATATAAACAAGAGTGCACCCACACAAGAGTCTTCTGTAAATCCTTTCTTCCCAGTTGTTTCCGACTCTGGGTGCACCACCAGACTTATCAATCAAAATACGAATTATTCGTACATATCATATGTTATTCTGGTACTTTATCATTATTATTATCACTACTTTTTCTGTACCTTCAGAAAACTGGTGCGGAATCACGTCTACCTTGTGGCATCTGGGCTTGCGGCAGGTGGGCTTCCAGAGAATTTGGGCTTTGTACTATTGACCCTCAGCCCATGTCTGTATAAATGGAGGGTTTGTCGGATCCGTTTTGGATTCAGAATGGCACTCGGTAGGGCTGTCTCTTGTCGCCACTTATTTTCATACCATGTATGGAGGTCCTGGCGAGGGCCATTCATCTAAATAATAATATCACAGGGTTGGCTCTGTTCGCGGACAGCCTCCTAGCTGATGTATCCAACCCCTTGACCTGTATACCAAATCTCCTTAAGAAATTTAAACGATTTGGAGCCATCTCAAATTTTAAAGTTAATCTAACCAAATCTATAGCAATGAACTTAACATTGGACCAGATGGCATCCTTCACAACTAAAATATTTAGGAGTGATTTTGCATAAAACCCTCTCCCAAGTTTATCACTCTAAGGGGGTCATTCCAACCTGTTTGCACGCTGCCGGTTTTTTGCGCGATCAGGTCACTACTGCGCATGCACTGCAATGCGCAGACACGTCGTACGGGTACAAAACGGATCGTTGCTAAGCGATGGATTTAACGAAGAATCCATTCGCACATCCGATCGCAAGGAGATTGACAGGAAGGCGTTTATGGGTGTCAACTAACCGCTTTCTGGGAGTGTTTGGAAAAACGCAGGCATGTCCAAGCGTTTGCAGGGCGAGTGTCTGACGTCAATTCCGGGACCAGACAGGCTGAAGTGATCGCAAGGGATAAGTAAGTTCAGACCTACTCAGAAACTGCACAAAATGTTTCTGCACTGCTCGGCTGCACAGGTGTTCACACACTTGCAAAGTGAAAATACACTCCCCTATAGGCGGCAACTATCTGATCGCAGCGTTGCAAAAAGTAGCTAGCGAGCGATCAACTCTGAATGAACCCCTAACTTTCCCCCATTTCTAGCTAAACTCCATTCTGATCTCACCAATCGGGGCGGGAAGAAAAATGTCATGGATAGGTAGAGCGGGAGTTATTAAGATTAATATTTTACCTAGAATTCTGTACCTTTTACAAACTTTACCCGTTGCTATTCCCCGGTCCTGGTTTATCGCATTGCAGCGAAATATCATGGATTTTATATGGGCAGGGTGTAAACCTAGGTTTAAGCAAGATACTTTTCAGATGTAACATCAGGGGGAGCTCCAATTGCCACACTTTCTCTCCTATTATCATGCTGTACTCCTTACTAGAGTCATGGAGTGGAGTCGCGAGTTTAATAGAAAATAGTGGGTGGATATTGAACTAGCCTCGCTCCCCTCTATCCACTCGGACTCCCCTTGGCACTCTAAAATCCCCCTTGTCTTGAACCCGCTTGCTAGAACCACTTTTACATGCTGACGTCGCTTGCGTGCCCAACATTTTTTTTTCACCGCCTCCTTCCCCACTCACGCCATTATTTAGGAATCCTGCATTCCTGACAGGTTACCAGTCCTAGTCGTTCCAGCTCTGACGAGATAGAGGTTTATGGAGAGCGGATCAGCTGCTAGACTCATCAGGCATAGTGAGCTTTCCTGAGTTGCAGGCTAAATGTGATCTGCCAAACAAGGAAATTTGGAGATACCTTCAGATTGAAAAACATTTTCTTGCGAGTCTATATTCTCCTGTGAACGGTAGATGGGCTGTGACTTTGTTTGAACAATTGTGTCTTTCCCAAACTTCTCCGCGCCACACCCTATCTACATTCTACAAATTGATAATAGATCGGAGATTCTCCTCAACCTAAATTTGTTAAAGATTGGGTTAGGAATCGGATTTTACGGGTTTGATAGTTGAAAATGACTGAGAAGGTATTTTCAGTAATACTTTCTCATTCCCTGTCAATGTTCTGGTGCTGGAAACACATTACAAAGTACTCACACGTTGGTACCGCTGTCCAAATACACTAGGTAAAATGTATCCTGAGGTCTTCAATACATTTTGGAGATGCAAGGTGGCAGTTGGCACCCATTTACATATCTGGTGGGAGTGTTCCCTCCTTCAGCCTTATTGGCGCAAAGTTGTAGAAGTGGCTAACATAATTCTTGGCGAAGACCTGCCTTTTTATCCCAGCTTCTGGCTTTTAAATCTTACATGCAGGCAAGACCTTAATTTAAGAAAAGGTTACTCCGCCATATCCTTAGCGCCTCTAAGGTGATTATCCCTGTGCATTGGAAGTCAGATGTGGTCCCCTGTATGAAGTAGTGGAGCGCCCGCTTAGAATATTATATGGCAATGGATGACCTTATCAGCATTAGAAGTGAAAACTCAATCCTTTACGGCTACCTGGTATCCTTGGCTGGCAGACTGTATAAAGAATTAGGCCATTACCCTTACGAGGTGGGATGAGAGAACCTGTGTCTTCTTTTTCCTTACTTCCTTTTCTGAATACTCTATATTTCCTTCTACTTATAATTCTTTTCTTTCTGTTTTTGATCAGTTATAAAGCTTCTGATTATTGTTATTTAAATTATATGCTTGAGATGTCTGGTTTACTTTATGAGTCACTGTATGTTCTATGTAGAGATTTGATTGTGTTTTGTTTGTTTTTTTCACTTTATATGCCTTGAAGAATTCATTTGTCTTTAATACATGCCTTTCACGATTTCTGTACCTGGACAAAAATTTTCAATAAATATTTAATTTGCAAAAAAATAAGATACTGTATAAATGCATTTTAGCAACCAAGTTGTGATGAGCACCAAATACCTTTTCCCTTTAGTACAGTGTTATTTTAAGAGCACTGCTTTTTAGATACAGTACATAAATAAATAAACTCAGTCAGGGCATGCGTACAGTGTCACATGACCCCATACATTATCTCTCTCACACACATATTCACAGTCTAACTAAAATGGATTTACCATTTGCTTTCATTTTGTAACAAATTGTGATTTATTTGGCTAGCATACTGGAGTATAAAAAATATATATAAATTTTAGTCAAACACAGGAAAACAGCTAAATAAATATATAAATAGTACAGGTTGAGTATCCCTTATCCAAAATGCTTGGGACCAGAAGTATTTTGGATATCGGATTTTTACGTATTTTGGAATAATTGCATACCATAATGAGATGTCCCGGCGATGGAACCCAAGTCTAAGCACAGAAAGCATTTATGTTTCATATACACAATTTTAGCAAATATGTTTAATAACTTAGTGCATTAAATAAAGTTTGTGTACATTCACAAAAAATCATTTATGTTTCATATACACCTTTTACACACACAGCCTGAAGAACATTTAACACAATATTTTGAATAATTTTGTGTGTTAAACAAAGTTTGTGTACATTGAGTCATCAGAAAACAAAGATTTCACTATCTCACTCAAAAAATTCCGTATTTCGGAATATTTGGATACGGGATACACGTATACCATATTTTGTTTTTCACTTTGCAATCTGAAAACACAAACAGATTGCTAATTTGTTTCTAAGAATGTTACATTCACAGTCATCCCTAATATGTATTATATGTACATACCCAAAGAATTTTCCGCATAGAAATTTGTGTTAGGGGGTTTTACTATTTTTTTCTCTGTGATTATCATTTATTTTGGGGGGGGGAGGTGGACAAACCTTTTAATACAAATAGCAGTGACATCACTGAAGTTAGAGCATTGGTCATTGAACTGCATTCTTCTGTACTGAAAACTACAAAAGCAATCTAACTTCTGTGTTACACAATATCATAGTAACATAGTTGTTTTGGTTGAAAAGAGGCAAAATGCCCATCGGGTTCAACCTGTATTCCGTGTTAAGCTGTGCACATTATAATGCACCAGCTGAAGTAATGGTTTCGTACCAATTGTCAACTATATTTCGTACAACTCCCAGATACTTAATGTCAATATATTAAATGCTATAGCCTTGGATACTTTTTTTCAGCTAGAAAACTGTCCAATCTGATTTTGAATGCATTTACAGAGTCCACCATTATTACATTCTCTGCCAGGGAGTTCCAAATCCTTATTGCCTTTGCTGTGAAGAACCCTTTCCTACGTTTTGTACGGAATTTTCTCTCCTCTAGCCTCAGCGAGTGCCCACGTGTCCTATACAGAGTTCTATTAATAAACAAATCCCCTGCTAACTCCTTGTATTCACCCTTTACATATTTGAAGATATTAATAATGTCTCCTCTTAGACACCTTCTCTCGTGCATACATATTTAACCTAGTAAGCCTTTCCTCGTACTCCAGTGTCTAACCCTTTAATCAGTTTAGTATCGCGCCCTTGAACTCTTTCAATTTCCCTAATATCATTTTTATAATATGGTGCCCAGAGCTGAACACAATATTCCAGGTGCGGACGTACCAATGATTTGTACAGCGACAGGATTATATCCTCGTCCCTCGTCTCAATACCCCGTTTTATGCAAGCAAGGACTTTACTTGATCACTAATGCTTTATTACTCTGTAAAATGTGTTTATTTATTTGCAGTTATTTATATAGCGCACACCTATTCCACAGCACTTTACAGAGAATATTTGGCCATTCACATCAGTCCCTGCCCCAGTGGAGCTTACAATCTATATTCCCTACCACATGTACACGCACACACATTCACGTTAGGGTTAATATGGTTTGGAGCCAATTAACCTACTAGCATAATTTTTGGATTGTGGGAAGAAACCGGAGTACCCAGAGGAAACCCACGCAAGCACGGAAATAGACTATACAAACTCCACACAGTTAGGTCCATAACGGGAATTGAACCCATGCCCTCAGTGTTGTGAGGCAATAATGCTAACCATTACACCATCCGTGCTGCCCCAACTAAAAAAAAAGACTGAACTGAAAAAGATAATAGAGCTGAGAAAAAAAAAAAAAAAAAAAAAAGGTTGCCAGTACTCTCCTAAAGTTACATGTTGATCCATTATTTATAATATCTTACACACCCTGGATAAGTGTTCAGATGCTTATTTTTAGTCATTTATGGAATTATTTAACAGATTGTATCTTTTAACTTTTAATTGTTAGAACTAAAACAAATAGTTACAAACAATTAAAAGTTACAAAAACAAAAGTGCCTGTTTTGTACACCAACAATAAAGCACTGAATGATACCAATACCCATAAATGTATTTCAGTATAGGTAAATATGTACCAGAAAGGTAATACAGTGTGTCTTTAGGTGTAATTAACAGAAATGTAACCATTTCTCTTTCTTTTTTTCTTGTAAGAGAAAACAGAGGTAAAAAATACATATTTACAACAGTACATCTGGAAAGTGTTCACATTGCTTCACTTTTTCCACATTTTGTTATGTTACAGCCTTATTCCAAACTGGAATAAATTCATTTTTTCCACTCAAAATGCTACACACAATGGGGCTAATTCAGACCTTTTCACCCGCTAGGGTTTTTCTTGCAGTCGTGCGTTCGCATAGTCACCGCCCATAGTGGAGTGTATATTCGCTTTGCAAGTGTGCAAACGCATGTGTAGCAGAGCTGTACAAACAGATTTTGTGCAGTCTCCGAGTAGCCCAGGACTTGCTCAGCCACTGCGAACACTTCAGCCTGTGTGGGACTGGAATTGATGGCAGGAACCCTCCCTACAAACACTTGGACACGCCTGCGTTTTTCCAAACACTCCTGACTAGGGCCCTTCTCCCCCGATCACTCAGTTTAGATGACCGGCCAGCTCTAGGAAGAATCCTGGTGGTTCCGAACTTTTTCCATTAACGGATGATGGAGGCCACTGTGCTCATTGGGACCTCCAAAGCAGCAGATATTTTTTTTGTACCCTTCCCCAGATATGTTTCTCGAGACGATCCTGTCTCGGAGGTCTACAGACAATTCCTTTGACTATATGTTTGGTTTGTGCTCAGACATGCACTGTCAAGTGTGGGACCTTATATAGACAGGTGTGTGCCTTTGCAAATCATGTACAATCAACTTTATTTACCACAGGTGGACTCCAATTAAACTGTAGGAACATCTCAAGGATGATCAGTGGAAACAGGATGCACCTGAGCTCAATTTTGAGCTTCATGGTAAAGGCTGCGAATACTTATGTACATGTGATTTCTTCGTTTTTTTTTCTTGAATAAATTTGCAAAAAATCTAAAAATAAAACTTGTTTCACGTTGTTATTATGGGCTATTGTGTGTAGAATTCTGAGGGAAAAAAATTTATTCCATTTTGGAATACAGCTGTAACATAACAAAATGTGGAAAAACACATACACACATTTCATTGTCATTTACTTTAAATCACACTTTTCTTCGCAAGTGATACCAAGGATTAGAACCTATGACCTATTACACTGGAAGCAGGCCCCTTACTGATGGAGCCTCCCTTAACTTTGCAGTTTCTCCGCCTAAATGGAGGTTTAGTCGCACCTAGGCTACATACTCTAGGTGCGACTAAACTACATACTCAGCATGCAATACACATCACCACCACTGGATGGCTAATGCTCCACTAATCCAGTATTTTAGAGCGAATAGCGGCAGATTGATCTACAAGCTCTGGCAAATGGTCAGTGACGACTGTAATGTTAAGGGGGGTCATTCTGACCCGTTCTTTCGCTGCGTTTTAATGCAGCAGAGCGAACGGGTCCCTGCTGCGCATGCGCCGGTGCCGTATTGCGCCAGAGCATGCCAGACGGCCGAAGGCCGTAGCAGGGATGTGATCGCCTCTGCCTGATTGACAGGCAGAGGCGATGGCTGGGCGGGAGGGGGCGGAACGGTGGCGTTTGGCCGCCGTTTCGTGGGTTTGGTCCGGCCAACGCAGGCGTGGCCGGACTGAATGGGGGGGAGGCCGCAGCGGCTGCGTGACATCACACGCAGCAGCTGCGGGCCGGGGAGCACGCTAAAGCTGCGCTGGCCGGGAGCTACTCTTGGAAGTGCAAAGGCATCGCCCTGTAATAGCATAAACAAACACCAATGGGAAGGGATCACTGCTTACAGTACATTTACACATGAGCTTGTTTATCCATCATGAGGCGTCATGCCCAAGTGATGAAATGTACTGCTTCCCATGCTAAGAGTCCCAGGTTCGATTCCCAAAGTACGAGTGCATGTTTGTTTTTTCCTGACACTTTAATATAATTTTTTTAATTTAAGCCCTCAGCTATGGAGCGAGTGACGACATCGGTTTTGCAAGAATCAGGGCAATGCTGAAGGATCGTCTCAATACCCTAATTATATTACACAGGAACAATAGGGATAAGCAAGCTCCATGCACATTACGATAAACCAGACTCAATCGCATAGCAAGTTGACAAAGTGGCTGCTGCCCGTGACCCTGCACCTCTTGGAAGCCCTCAGCTATGGAGCCAGCGACAGCATCAGTTTTGCAAGAGTCACGGCAATGCTGAAGGAGCGTCTCAATACCCTAGCTAAAAAATACACAGCGGCAATGAGGTGCCGTAGAATGAGCAAATAATAAATATAGTGTATACAGATGCATAAGAACATGTTTAAGATACAGTTTGGTCCATTGAAGTTAGGGTTACAGTACAGTATTGTATGTGAGCGGCCAAGTCCCATCTGCAGAAATTATTAATTCACCCCCCAAAAATTAACAAATAAATGAATCAATTATAATAGTCAAATGGTCAGTGACGAGTACTGTATACTGTACACACAGAATAATGGTCAGACGAAGAGAGTCTAAAAAAAAAAAAAAGTTTATACAGATGCAAATGAACGTGTGAAACACTTGTCCATTACAATGTTACTGCATGTGAGTGTCCAAGTCCTGTAGACAACAATAGATTAAAAATTAAAATATTCTTAGGGTCACGGGTTCGATTCCCAAAGTGCGAGTGCATGTTTATTTTTTCTGACACTTTATTAATTGTAATTTTTTTAAATCTATTGTAATATAGCTTCACATCTGCAGGGGTGTCTCATTCCGCTAGCTAAAATACACAGCGGCAATGAGGTCCCATAGATATATCAATAAATATAAATGGGTGTAGTATGGTATGCCGGCGGCCGGGCTCCCGGCGACCAGCATACCGGCGCCGGGAGCCTGACCACCGGCATACTGACAGCGTGGTGAGCGCAAATGAGCCCCTTGCGGGCACGGTGGCGTGCACGCTATTTTATTCTCCCTCCAGGGGGTTCGTGGACCCCCACGAGGGAGAAAAAGTGTCGGTATGTCGGCTGTCGGGATTCCAGCGCTGGTATACTGTGCGCCAGGATCCCGACAGTCGGCATACTGAAGACCACCCATATAAATAGTGTATCCTAATGCAACTAATTGTTCGAGTAACACAGTACTGTACTGTAGTTCATCGATGTTAGAGAATCTGTTGTACTGTATGAGAAGGGATCAATGCTACCATTTACACAAGAGATCGTGTCTCTATTAAAGCGACTGCAGTTCTCCATCTGATCTTCATTTACATACAGTACTGTGTTGTACATTTATTGTAAACTGACCTCCCTTTATGTCTATGAAATGAGCAGGCTCCCAGGGGGAGAAGTGGGATGGGGGAAGGTGGTGGCTAAATACCGTGATCCGCAATATGAGCATCCAAGTCCCGTAACAGCATTATCAAACACCAATGGGAAGGGTACAGTACAGCAGACAGCTTATGGTGACAGAACTCACTTATCCCCACCCATAGTCGCTGTGTATTTTAGATAGTGAAATGAGACACTCCTGCTGCATTGCCTTGATTCATGTAAAACCTGTGTGCATACAGTATTTCTATTGAATTTAAAGGTACAGTATTACAATAGAAAAAAAATAAGAATGTACTTACCGATAATTCTATTTCTCGTAGTCCGTAGTGGATGATGGGAACTCCGTAAGGACCATGGGGAATAGCGGCTCCGCAGGAGACTGGGCACAAAAGTAAAGCTTTAGGACTACCTGGTGTGCACTGGCTCCTCCCCCCATGACCCTCCTCCAAGCCTCAGTTAGGATACTGTGCCCGGACGAGCGTACACAATAAGGAAGGATTTATGAATCCCGGGTAAGACTCATACCAGCCACACCAATCACACCGTATAACCTGTGATCTGAACCCAGTTAACAGCATGATAACAGAGGAGCCTCTGGAAGGATGGCTCACAACAATAATAACCCAATTTTTGTAACAATAACTATGTACAAGTATTGCAGACAATCCGCACTTGGGATGGGCGCCCAGCATCCACTACGGACTACGAGAAATAGAATTATCGGTAAGTAAATTCTTATTTTCTCTGACGTCCTAGTGGATGCTGGGAACTCCGTAACGACCATGGGGATTATACCAAAGCTCCCAAACGGGCGGGAGAGTGCGGATGACTCTGCAGCACCGAATGAGAGAACTCCAGGTCCTCCTCAGCCAGGGTATCAAATTTGTAGAATTTAGCAAACGTGTTTGCCCCTGACCAAGTAGCTGCTCGGCAAAGGTGTAACGCCGAGACCCCTCGGGCAGCCGCCCAAGATGAGCCCACCTTCCTTGTGGAATGGGCTTTTACAGATTTTGGCTGTGGCAGGCCTGCCACAGAATGTGCAAGCTGAATTGTACTACAAATCCAACGAGCAATAGTCTGCTTAGAAGCAGGAGCACCCAGCTTGTTGGGTGCATACAGGATAAACAGCGAGTCAGATTTCCTGACTCCAGCCGTCCTGGAAACATATATTTTCAAGGCCCTGACTACGTCCAACAACTTGGAGTCATCCAAGTCACTAGTAGCCGCAGGTACCACAATAGGTTGGTTCAGATGAAACACTGAAACCACCTTAGGGAGAAAATGAGGACGAGTCCTCAATTCCGCCCTGTCTGAATGGAAGATCAGATAAGGGCTTTTACAGGATAAAGCCCGCCAATTCTGACACGCGCCTGGCCTAGGCCAGGGCCAACAACATGACCACTTTCCATGTGAGATATTTTAACTCCACAGATTCAAGTGGTTCAAACCAATGTGACTTTAGGAACCCCAAAACTACATTGAGATCCCCAAGGTGCCACTGGAGGCACAAAAGGAGGTTGTATATGCAGTACCCCTTTTACAAACGTCTGAACTTCAGGAACTGAAGCTAGTTCTTTCTGGAAGAAAATTGACAGGGCCGAAATTTGAACCTTAATGGACCCCAATTTTAGGCCCATAGACACTCCTGTTTACAGGAAATGCAGGAATCGACCTAGTTGAAATTCCTCCATCGGGGCCTTACTGGCCTCGCACCACGCAACATATTTTCGCCAAATGCGGTGATAATGCTTTGCGGTTACATCCTTCCTGGCTTGATCAGGGTAGGGATGACTTCATCCGGAATGCCTTTTTCCTTCAGGATTCGGCGGTCAACCGCCCTGCCGTCAAACGCAGCCGCGGTAAGTCTTGGAATAGACAGGGTCCTTGCTGGAGCAGGTCCCTTCTTAGAGGTAGAGGCCACGGGTCCTCCGTGAGCATCTCTTGAAGTTCCGGGTACCAAGTCCTTCTTGGCCAATCCGGAGCCACGAGTATAGTTCTTACTCCCCTCCGTCTTATAATTCTCAGTACTTTTGGTATGAGAGGAAGAGGAGGGAACACATACACTGACTGGTACCCCCACGGTGTTACCAGAGCGTCCACAGCTATTGCCTCAGGGTCCCTTGACCTGGCGCAATACCTGTCCAATTTTTTGTTTAGGCGGGACGCCATCATGTCCACCTTTGGTTTTTCCCAATGGTTTACAATCATGTGGAAGACTTCTGGGTGAAGTCCCCACTCTCCCGGGTGGAGGTCGTGCCTGCTGAGGAAGTCTGCTTCCCAGTTGTCCACTCCCGGAATAAACACTGCTGACAATGCTTTCACATGATTTTCGGCCCAGCGAAAAATCCTTGCAGCTTCTGCCATTGCCCTCCTGCTTCTTGTGCCGCCCTGTCTGTTTACGTGGGCGACCGCCGTGATGTTGTCCGACTGGATCAGCACCGGCTGACCTTGAAGCAGAGGTCTTGCTTGGCTTAGGGCATTGTAAATGGCCCTTAGCTCCAAAATATTTATGTGAAGTGATGTCTCCAGGCTTGACCACAAGCCCTGGAAATTTCTTCCCTGTGTGACTGCTCCCCAGCCTCGCAGGCTAGCATCCGTGGTCACCAGGACCCAGTCCTGAATGCCGAATCTGCGGCCCTCTAGAAGATGAGCACTTTGCAACCACCACAGGAGAGACACCCTTGTCTTTGGTGACAGGGTTATCCGCTGATGCATCTGAAGATGCGATCCGGACCATTTGTCCAGCAGGTCCCACTGGAAAGTTCTTGCGTGGAATCTGCCGAATGGAATTGCTTCGTAGGAAGCCACCATTTTTCCCAGGACCCTTGTGCACTGATGCACTGACACTTGGCCTGGTTTTAGGAGGTTTCTGACTAGTTCGGATAACTCCCTGGCTTTCTCCTCCGGGAGAAAACACCTTTTTCTGGACTGTGTCCAGGATCATCCCTAGGAATAGAAGGCGTGTCGTCGGGATCAGCTGCGATTTTGGAATATTGAGAATCCAACCGTGCTGCCGCAGCACTATCTGAGATAGTGCTACCCCGACTTCCAACTGTTCCCTGGATCTTGCCCTTATCAGGAGATCGTCCAAGTAAGGGATAACTAAAACTCCCTTCTTTCGAAGGAGTATCATCATTTCGGCCATTACCTTGGTAAAGAGCCGGGGTGCCGTGGACAATCCAAACGGCAGCGTCTGAAACTGATAGTGACAGTTCTGTACCACAAACCTGAGGTACCCTTGGAGAAGGGTAAATTGGGACATGTAGGTAAGCATCTTTGATGTCCAGAGAGACCATATAGTCCCCTTCTTCCAGGTTTGCAATCACTGCTCTGAGTGACTCCATCTTGAATTTGAACCTTTGTATGTAAGTGTTCAAGGATTTTAGATTTAAAATTGGTCTCACCGAGCCGTCCGGCTTCGGTACCGCAAATAGTGTGGAATAGTACCCCTTTCCCTGTCGCAGGAGGGGTACCTTGATTATCACCTGCTGGGAATACAGCCTGTGAATGGCTTGCAATACTGCCTCCCTGTCTGAGGGAGACGTCGGTAAAGCAGACTTTATGAAACGGCGAGGGGGAGACGTCTCGAATTTCTTGAGACGGGCCCCCACCGTGCCTGAGTCCGCTTGTAAAGCCCCAGCGTCATGCTGAGGACTTTGCGGAGGCGGGAGAGGGCTTTTGTTCCTGGGAACTGGCTGTTTGCTGCAGCCTTTTTCCTCTCCCTCTGCCACGGGGCAGAAATTAGGCGCCTTTTGCCCGCTTGCCCTTATGGGGCCAAATGGACTGCGCCTGATAATACGGCGTCTTCTTAGGTTGAGAAGCTACCTGGGGTAAAAATGTGGATTTTCCAGCAGTTGCCGTGGCTGCCAGGTCTGATAGACCTACCCCAAATAACTCCTCCCCCTTATAAGGCAATACTTCCATGTGCCTTTTAGAATCCGCATCACCTGACCACTGCCGCGTCCATAAACCTCTTCTTGCAGAAATGGACAGCGCGCTAACCCTTGATGCCAGTCGGCAAATATCCCTCTGTGCATCACGCATATATAAAAATGCATCTTTCAAATGCTCTATAGTCAGTAATATACTGTCCCTATCTAGGGTATCAATATTTTCAGTCAGGGAATCCGACCACGCCACGCCCGCACTGCACATCCAGGCTGAGGCGATTGCTGGTCGCAGTATAACACCCGTGTGAGTGTATATACATTTTAGGATATTCTCATGCTTTCTATCGGCAGGTTCCTTTAGGGCGGCCGTATCAGGAGAGGGTAGTGCTACCTGTTTAGACAAGCGTGTGAGCGCTTTATCCACCCTAGGGGGTGTTTCCCAACGTGCCCTATCCTCTGGCGGGAAAGGGTATGATGCCAATAACCTTTTAGGAATTATCAGTTTTTTATCGGGGGAAACCCACGCCTCATCACACACTTCATTTAATTCCTCGGATACAGGAAAAACTACAGGCAGTTTTTTCTCACCAAACATAATACCCTTTTTAGTGGTACTTGTATTATCAGAGATATGCAATACATTTTTCATTGCTGCAATCATGTAACGTGTGGCCCTACTGGAAGTCACGATTGTCTCCTCATCATCGACACTGGAGTCAGTATCCGTGTCTGTGTCTGCCATTTGAGGTAACGGGCGTTTTAAAGCCCCTGATGGCGTTTGAGACCCCTGGACAGGCACAAGCTGAGTAGCCGGCTGTCTCATGTCGTCAACTGTCTTTCGTAAAGAACTGACACTGTCACGCAATTCCTTCCATAAGCTCAGCCACTCAGGTGTCGACTCCCTAGGGGATGACAACTCTATAATAGGCAATTGCTCCGCCTCCATCTCATTTTCTTCCTCAAACATGTCGACACAATCGTACCGACACACCGCACACACACAGGGAATGCTCTGATAGAGGACAGGACCCCACTAGCCCTTTGGGGAGACAGAGGGAGAGTATGCCAGCACACACCAGAGCGCTATATATAGACAGGAATACCACTATAAAACGTGCTTTTCCCTTTATAGCTGCTGTTATTATTAGAACTGCGCCAAATTAGTGCCCCCCTCTCTTTTTTACCCTTTTCTGTAGTGCAGGACTGCAGGGGAGAGTCAGGGAGACGTCCTTCCAGCGGAGCTGTGATGGAAAATGGCGCCCGTGTGCTGAGGAGATAGGCTCCGCCCCCTTCTCGGCGGCCTTTTCTCCCGCTTTTTGGCGAGTTCTGGCAGGGGTTAAAATACATCCATATAGCCCTGGGGGTTATATGTGGTGTATTTATGCCAGCCAAGGTGTTTACATTGCTGCTCAGGGCGCCCCCCCCTAGCGCCCTGCACCCTCAGTGACCGAAGTAAGAAGTGTGCCTGAGTAACAATGGCGCACAGCTGCAGTGCTGTGCGCTACCTTGTTGAAGACTGATGTCTTCTGCCGCCGATTTTTCCGGACCTCTTCTTGCTTCTGGCTCTGTAAGGGGGCCGGCGGCGCGGCTCTGGGACCGAGCTCCGAGGCTGGGCCTGTGTTCGGTCCCTCTGGAGCTAATGGTGTCCAGTAGCCTAAGAAGCCCAATCCACTCTGCACGCAGGTGAGTTCGCTTCTTCTCCCCTTAGTCCCTCGATGCAGTGAGCCTGTTGCCAGCAGGTCTCACTGAAAATAAAAAACCTAAAACTAAACTTTCACTAAGAAGCTCAGGAGAGCCCCTAGTGTGCACCCTTCTCGGCCAGGCACAAAAATCTAACTGAGGCTTGGAGGAGGGTCATAGGGGGAGGAGCCAGTGCACACAAGGTAGTCCTAAAGCTTTACTTTTGTGCCCAGTCTCCTGCGGAGCCGCTATTCCCCATGGTCCTTACGGAGTTCCCAGCATCCACTAGGACGTCAGAGAAAATTAATAAAGTGTCAGAAATAAAAGGCATGCACATGCCTCATGACAGATACACAAGCTCATGTCTAAATGTAAGCAGTGATCCCTTGCCATTGGTTTTAGATTATGCCCTAATGTCTACAGGACTTGGCAGCTCACATACTGTACTGTATCCCTAACTTCAATGACCATACTGTAAGTTAAACTCGTTGTTTTGCATCTGTATACACTATATTAAATGCTCATTCTACGGGACCTCTGCCACTGTGTATTTTAGCTACTGTAGGGTATGGAGACGTTCCTTCAGCACTGCACTGATTCTTGTTAAACCTATGCCAATCGCTCGCTCCATAGCTGAGGGCTTCCACGAGGCAAGGGGTTACTGGTGGCAGCCATTTTGTCAACTTGCTATGCCATCGAGCCTGGTGTATCGTAATGTGGATAGAGCTCGCTTGCTTATCCCCATCACCCCTGTGTATTTTAGCTAGAGTATTGAGATGCTCCTTCAGCATTACCCTGATTTTTGCAAAACCAATGTGGTCGCTTGCTCCATAGCTGAGGGCTTCCAAGAGGTGCAGGATAATGGGTGGTAGCCATGTCAATCGAGTCTGGCCTGCTACAGTATTGTATGTGTACCGCACGGTGCATAGAGCTTGCTTATCCTCATAGCTGCTGCGTATTTTAGATACGCTCCTGCAGCTTTACCCTGCTTTATGTAAATCTATTGAATGTGAAGGTATATTACAATAGATACAAAAATAAAAAATTAATACACAGTGTCAGGAAAAAATTAACATGCATTTGCATTTTGGAAATCGAACCCGGGACTCTAAGCATGGGAAGCGGCACACTTCACCACTCGGACACGTTGCCACATGACAGATACATAAACCAATTTGTTTTGATTATGCCATAATGGCTATGGGACTTGGACGCTCACATACCCCTATCAATAGACCATACCTGTAACACGTTCATTTGCGTCTGTATACACCACTATCTTTATTTGTTGATTTATCTGCGGGACTTGGACGCTCACATATCTCTAACGTCAATGGACTATACAGTGGCTTTATCACATTCGTTTGTGTCTGTATATACTATACTATTTGTGTCTGTATATACTGTACTAAATACAGTACTATATACTGTATTTAACATAACATAGCACACTGTAGCATAATGAGACGCACCAGTAAAGTAATTCTTACGTTGTAGTTCAGTATTGTGTTTTACTGGAAACCACACTCATGTGCAATGGTGATTTTAAAAAGCGACAGCTGGTGGATGATCGCAGGTATTACACTCAAAGGTAACGCCAAACACTCTCTGCGCCTCCCTACGACTAGGCAAGCCTCCTTGTGACCAAGCACGATAAGTATGCCTGATCGTGACTAACGCCTCAGCCAGCAAAGATAACAGAGGATCCATCTGTATTTGCTATTTTTTTTTTAAGCTACAATTCTCATGATTCCTATGAGTGAGCAAACCGCTCCATCACTAAGGTGTCTGCTTCCAGTGTAATAGGTCGTGGGTTCTAATTCTGGACAATCCACTTGCAAAATATATATCTATATCTACGATGGTGTGACTTGTAAGGTGCAGGGACTTAGTGGGGAAGGCAGCCATGGAAAAGATAGCGGTGGCTTTCAATTAACTAACTAAAACAATAATTGAATGGTGTTTCAGTGCCCATGGAACAGGAGACAATGGAGGAGGAGAGGTGCCCCTTTCAGAGCAGGAGTCTGGTGGCAGCTGACTCCTTTGCCTCCCACAGGCTCCACCTCTGATACTGGTTTTCTACTGTATTCAATACTTCTATACCCCTTTCAGACTGCCCGGGATATTGGATGTCAACGTGCAGCAACCTGGGTTGCGACACAGTCTGTAACGACTTATTGAAATAAGCCTAACTAAACAATTAGCCCCAAAATGCAGACTCCAACAGCTATTATCAAGGATTTTCTTCAGCAGGCTCCAAAAAAAAAAATCCCTGACAAAAGCCTGTTTTTCGTGAAAACACATAGATCCGTGAACTTATCACGGATTCTGTGTTTGAGCGAAAACGTATAATTTTGGGTGCAAAAGACAGGGGCAATGTAAATAGCGCCCCACCCCCCTTAAAAAAATATTGCAAAAAAAAACTCCTGTTTTTTTTTTTTTCCCACTTGAAAAAATTTGGGCTAATTTAATTCCTCCCGTAGACCAAGTTAGTTTGGGAACAATCATATTTACCTTGGTTCATGTCAGTGTATATTATGTAATTTGATTTATCGTTATTACCTTTATGTACTGTACAGCACTACATAATTGTGGTTAAAATAATTATATGACAGAAAACAATAAATTACATCGTGACTAAGAAGACCAAGTCAATAATGTTATTGGTACTATGTTACAGAATGGGCACATTTCTCTTTTTGAGAAGACTACTGTTGCAATTTACTTGGATTAATAGCCAGATTTACTAAGCTGCGCTTTTAGAGGCACTTTCAGGTGCTGGCTTTAAAGGTGCAATAATATTAAATACAAAACTTTAAGTAACAAATTTTAATATGATTGTTATTGTGAAACGTATATATCCACAGCAGTCATATCAAATAAAGGCTTAAATGCCCAATGACCTAAATCAATGTTGAAGTTTTTTATATTTGTATGGGACTTAATTGTCCTATACAAGGACAATTAAGTCCCATACAAATATAAAAAACTTCAACATTGATTTAGGTCATTGGGCATTTAAGCCTTTATTTGATATGACTGCTGTGGATATATACGTTTCACAATAACAATCATATTAAAATTTGTTAGTTGGGTGAGTGCACCTCAAATTGTACCTGGTTTCTCTCTTTTCACCTTTCTATGGGGATTTGATTCCATATCCTTGCCTAAACCAGTTGGTAGCACCTTTGTGAACCTTCAAATCTTTTTTCACATATACATACGTGAATCCCTAAAATAGGGTTTAATTAGATATGATGAAACTTTGTGATTTACGTTATCATTTATATATCTCGGTGCGGGTTACCCTCCAGATCTGGAGGGAGCTTTTTGCTTGACCAGTATTGGAACTTCTAGACAAAACTTTAAGTGTTTTGTATTTAATATCATAGCCACTTAAAATCCAGTGACTGTACCTGACGAAGATGCAGCTGCTTTGTAAAGCTCAACTTAATAAATGTAGCCCTATTTGGACTGTTTTAGGTTTCCAACCGGGCAACTGGAAACCCCCCTGCATTTGCCAATAAGCCCTACACACACTAACACTGAAGACTGCTCTCTAATACCCCTTTCACACCGCTACTGGCGGGTCGCACCTGCGAACCGTACACGGGTGCTTTCCAGGTGCGACCCGCCTCTGCCCCTTTCACAGTGGCGTCCCCAGCCCATAATATTGCAGGGTTGGCGACATCAGCGGAGGCGGCGCTTGGAGATCAGATGGCCTCCAAGCGCCACCCGTTCATAATGTGTGAACGGGAAACAGCTTGCATCGACTCGGCAACCCGTTCACACCGCACATCGACCAGGTTTGAAACAGTGTTCGACCAGGGATATTTCCCCTGGGACCTTTCAGACCGCACAGCAACTCGAGTTATGCGCGCTCATCTGCAATAATCCATGTTAGAACGGTGGTGGTCCGAAAGAGGTATAATAGAATACCACTTAACATTTGGAGATCAGCAGTTTGCATTCAATCGTGTCTTTAGATACGGAGCACAACTAGCAATTACTATTCACAACAGCAACGTTTTTTAAGGCTCTTACTGTAAAAAGCTACCAAAATTCCATCATTAAAGTGACAACCACTGCTGAGACCCTCTCCCTATTCACTGCATTAATCTCACTACATTATAGTCAATGTGACACAGGTGCCATTTATACACTGTAGCTGCAAAACTTGGATGCTCTAAAAATAAATCAACACAGGCAGACGGCCAAAGCCTTAGGTGTACGTGTTATCCTTTGGGTCTAGGCGCCCAAACCAACGGGAGAACATTGAATATCCACAGTATTGTGTGTTTTGTTTTTAACTGAACATATTGGTAAAAAAGGTTTCAAAACTTGATTTCGGTTTATCCATCTCTACCTAATAAATGTAGACAAAAGATTTATTGCAAGTGCAGCATGGTCAGTTCTGGCTAATAAGCATGTTGAGTAAAGAAAAAGATTTGCAGATTAAAAACACACAAACATATACAAAAATGTGATGGTGCATACAACAAAAGTGGTGTATTATGATATTCATTAAGCATGTCTGATACTGCATTCCATACAAAGTTACAGCACAGCAAGATATGATCTAAAGGGAGATATTTACTACTATTGCAGAGTTCCATCCTTTATAACTATGCATTTTAGTTATTAGTTTGTAGTATAAAACACATAGAAATGTAACAAAATAAAAATAAAGGAAAACATCTATCTAATACAGAGAATAGTAAATATCTAATACAGGGAATAGTAAAAATAAAAGTCTATAATACGCTAAGTTGATGATTCACTTGAACTATTCATGAAGATCTACCCGCTCCACTACCATGCTAATGCAGTCAATGTAGGAAATTGAAATTCAATGAATACAGACAGAAAGTCATTCTCCACCACAGAGTAATTTATTAACATACATTAGATGTGTTGGTGGTCTCATATCACTTTATATTACACCTATCATCATAATACATTACATATCACCTAGCATAAATGTAGATATGGGCTTAAATCTGAATGCTGCAAAAAGCAAATCAGATACTAAGTGGAAAGTCTAAAAATGAGATCTAAGGTCTGTTCCATTTATTTACATCATAACAAAAGCTGCCGGTTGAGCCTCTGATTCACCATTCAGATAATGTCAGATGTACACGGCTGCTCTATTTCAATAGAACACACATTAAGTCATCAGGCTGTAATGTGCCAGCATTTTCATTATCAAATAAATGCAATAATGCATGTGGACAAATAATTTTAGTTCACTTACTGTAACTACTACTTTACCTTCCAGCAAAGACCGATTCATTTCAAAATAAATAAAGCAGCCAACACCTAAAGTAAAGAATGTGTCAGATTGCATTACGGTTATCTGCAGAGATGTCATTTACAGTATATGGTGCGATCAGCCCTTTCAGGAACTGGTTCAATGTTGCAAGCCCCTGGCATGTTTTGGCACGCAACGCAGGGCTGCTCAGGATCTCACGTCCCTCTCCCCGAACACATGTACTGTAGGGTGGAGAGTGAGAAAGTGAAGTCATCTTAATGTTCTTAAATAGGTCTTTGGACCAAATATGCTTTACTACACCATACTGTATTAAAAGCACCATAGTTAGGATGTGAAATAAATATATTTTATCTTTTTGCTTTCTCATTAAGAAAACAAATATTTTCAGCCACTCTCTCTACTCAGAGGCGTCAGAAGGTGGGTGCCGGGGGGTGCGGCCTGCACCCCGGGTGTCACCCCACCGAGGGGTGACACCAAAGTGCCGGCTCCTGCTCAGTGACAGGAGCCGGGTGCTGCACTGTAATAACACGTGCAGCAACCCGGCTCCTGTCACCATGCTGAAGCTGGCACTGAAGAAATTCCAGTCTCTGGGGCCAGGCCGCATCTTCCGGACCCCCATTCTGTCAAAAACGGGGTAGGGACGCGAAGCCACGTCCCCGGCCCACAAAGCCATGCCCATTTTTTTCATCCAGCCGCCTCGGGTGTTTGAGAGGTGAGTGACGCCTGTGTCTCTACTCTCTTCAAAATGAGATCGTTTACTACTTAAACCATGTAGTGCTGCTTCATTCTAAAAATTAAAGTCACATAAAAAAAAAAAAAAAATTCTAGAGACCATGTTTTCTATAAAAGTATTTAATTTATAAAGTCGGGTACACACTGGGCAATTTCAACCTAAATAATAAACTATAACATAAATGTCGTTATTTATTTTTAGTCTTATATCGGCCAGTGTGTATGGGGGTATTGTTGGTGAACGATGAACAATGCGCGCTCCCTCATGTCGTTCAGCGATCACCAATATTGAGTTGACATGCAGATCAACCCGTCAATGTCGGGCTGAGATGCATGTCCGGGAATGCTGGCGGTGACGTGACTGATCATGATCATTGAATGATAACGTTCAGTGTGTACGCGCTATATCGTTGAACACTATATCGTTCAACGATATAGGGGGGTATTCAGTTAGTACCATTTTTTCGACCAGTCGAAAAAACAGCCCTTTTGGCCCGTGCCGTTTTTTTCAGCACTGGTGAAAACCAAGCGCAGAGCCGAATTTGCCGCTGATACAAGTATTTTAGCGAATTTATGGGCCTTTTCATCCATTTTCAGTGCAACTGTTGCCCATGGCGATTCTAAAAAAAAAAAAGTAATGCCCGCAATTGAATACCCTGTGTCAAATTAATGCCGTTTTTTCAACCAGTCAAAAAAACTGCACTTAATTGAATACCCCCCCAGTTGTTCATCGCTAGCACTGAGGCAGTAATTCATGTAAAAGGGGCCCACACCAAGTACTGACTACATATGCATGATTATACTTTTCAGAGGGCCGACATTTCTGTATTTAAAAACCTTTTTTTTATTGATTTCATGTAATATTCTAATTTGCTGAGATTTTGGATTTGGAGTTCTCTTAAGCCGTAAACCACAATCATCAAAATTAAAATAAAGGCTTGAAATATCTCACTCTGCATGTAATGTGTCTATATAATATATTCATTCCACCTTTTAAGTTGAATTACTGAAATAAATGAACTTTTGCACAATATTCTAATTTTCCGAGTTTCACCTGTATAGCCGCTGCACACACTTAGTATTTGGTTTCATTGTATAAGGAATGCTGTTTGGTGAATTCTTCACAACACTGCTGCAGAAGCTCCCACAGATGTGCTGCACTTGTATGTTGCTTTACTTCAGCCTTCTGTCCAGTACGTCCCAAACCAGCTCCATGAAGGTTAAGTCTGGAGACTGTGCTAGCCAAAACATTATGTAAAGCCTACTCGTTCTTTTGCTTGAAAGTACTGTACAGGTAGTTTGACATGGCCTGGAGGAATGTTTTGGGTCATTATCTTGCTGGAGAAACAAACTTTGACAAAAAGTAGGCATATACCAGGGGGGCATTGCATGGCGCTGCAAAATGCAACTATAGCCCTTTTGGTTCAGGTTGCCAGTCACTGTGTGCAGGAATCAGGGCCAGATTAACAATGGGGTGGATGGAGCTACAGCTCCAGGCCCAAAATAAAAATAGGCCCAACAACATAACCGCATGATGATGAGTAACTGCCCAGTTGGTCACATGGTTTCCATAAATAAGAATTTTAACTATAATTTCCTCACAAAGTGATGTTGTTTATCTACTTTTACATATTTTGGGAGACATTGGGGCTTATAGTGTAGGGAGTGTACGCGCCCATATGTCACTGGCAGGGCCGCACTGGCCTGCCAGAAGGGCCGATGGTCTGGTGGGCCGATCCGGTCCACAGAGAGCCTGGAAGGCTGCGCTCAGTGCAGCTCCCGGCTCTCTGGTTTATCCCCAGCTGCCGCCTTAAGGCGTATCCCGTTGCTAAGCAATATAGGGGCATGCCACGAGTCCATGCCCCCTGACTGGTGACACGCCCCCATTTGCAGTGTCCACGCACCCTTTACATGGCATGCGCACCCTTTTTCTCGTGCGCGCACAAATGCCAGGGCCAGACGGAGTCCCCAGTCAGTCACTGGCCACACACACACCATTAGTCACGCTCCTCAACTTCTCATAATAGGTCCTCGATCATTTTCAGCACCAGGCCCATGTGGATCTTAATATGGCCCTGGCAGGAGTCAGTAAAAGAGCCCCAGAACATCACATCACATTACAAAACATGGAGGAGGTAGTTTGTGTCACAACAAGGGCTTTGTTTACTAAGCAGCTACTTGTAAACACTAGTTTCCTGGCATGTTTAAGCTAAAGGACTTGTGGCACCTCCTACCTTTTTTAGGTAGGGAGGCTGCTGCTATCCATGCTGGAGAGGAGAGTCCCATGTCCTGGCGCCTGAGCAATGGAGCCCACACGTGCCGGGACTGGCACATACACACCTCTAGCGTTTGGACTGAGCATGCACAAACCCAAACCCCCAGCTTCTATGTACTGCATCAGTTGCAGCCCATTGAAGCTGGCTAGGGCTGACAAGGCAGGGAGTGGCTTCCTACAGGAATCCAGCTCTCTGCTAACCGAAGCCTGGCCTGGCAGTCCTGGAGGGAGGAAACATCTCCCAATAGGACTGACAAGTAGGACTTCCAATAGGAAGTCACTGCCAGCCACAATGAAACCAGTACAGTCCGGTTTCACAGTGACTGGCAGTGACTTCCTATTGGCTTAACGGGCAGTGAGTTGGGTGACCGATTTTAACGTGGGGGGGGGGGGGGGGGGCAGTCCTGCAGCCCATAGGTAAAATCCGCCACTGATAAGGACAATGCTTTTAATAGCAAACATTGGAATGTTCTGCTATAAAAAGCATTGCCCTTTTACATTTTGGGTTTACACATGCCAGGAGATAGCGGCGTACTTAATAAACACCGCAGTCTGTGGAGCCATCCTTTCGCCAACTTGACATCGCACATAACCCCTCTGTATTAAACAAGAAGTTATTAATCCATTACCTGTTTCCTATAAAGGATTTTTTTCTTCAGTTTTTGCTAATCTACACATTTTTAACCTTTCGCAAGTTAACACTGTGAAATACAGAAAGAAATGAAGGACCAGCACTCACTGTTCTGATGAAGAAAAGGGAATAACCTTTTAATACACAGATATGTGTAATGTCCACCCCATTATTTATATCAATGATGGATGAAACATTTCTTATTATTATTTTTCTCATTAAAATAGGGAGCGCCAGTCCCACATTTCTTTCTGTATTTCATAGATCACATGGACCTTCGCACCACACTGAAATTCTGAACATTTTGAGTGTTGATAGATAGACAGACAGACATTTAGACAGACACTAGGAAAAAATTGAGTTTAATGTAGACCGTTATGAATGCAGGCACGGGGTGAAAAGAAAGGCTACACAAAGCAGTTGTGAATTTATTGCCTGTTTTCTATTCCATCTAGTCTCATAAATGCTTCAGTCCTACTGACTGTTCGTATATATCCCAGACAGCAGCCATATTATGTGCACAATTGGAAGACCTTCATGGAATATTAGGCACTGCTGATATGGTTATGCAGAGACATTTCTCCTTCCATACCACCAACACACAGCAAATGACTCTCTTGCTCTATGGTAATAAAACCACATACAGTATCCCAATTTAGAAATCGAAGGCCTGCCAGTAATGGACACTAACTGATGCACACATTGTCAGCAGAACTCAGACTCAAAAACTCCCCCCAAAAAAACACACTAAGAAAACCAACTACATAAAAAAGCCACAAATACTATAAAGTAATAGGGGTATAAATTTTCACAATCTGCAATTAATACAGATGTGCTTAAATTTTTTTTTACACATTCGCAAAATTAAATATTTTCACTCAAAATTTTCTAAAAGCCTCTTGCCAGGAAGAACTCATCCTTGTAAAGAGGTGGAAGCAGTGTGCTAGAGTAATGATATCACAATGCTTATTGGTTCGGGTCCATGTCGGCCGACGCATTTTTCTAGCCCAGGTGGCACAGGGAGCACAATTATTCTGTACAAGCCTCAGGATTGCTACTGATTGATGACATCACTACCGACCTTACAGCACTGGGAGCCAAATGGAGAGTACAGTGGCAGTGCAGGAAGATGTGTTGCTATGGGGGTATGATGGCATTGCTGCAAGGGTGAAGAAATGTGCTGCTACAGTGGAAATGGGAATGTGTTGCTCCATGTGATGATCACAAACCTAGTCGTGGCATTTTCCTGCTTTCCGGCATTGCACTCACTTCCGTCTCCATAGGGACCTTTTCACTGGCTATGTGTGGAAATATCTACAGTTGAGAAATATCTATAAAAGCGCTCATGACATAAGAATTATCCAAACCTCGGCACCACATTGAACTAGATTGATTGATCTTCTGCAACATCTCTTAGTACCCATAGAATATCCTCACAGCCTAAAATTTGTAAGCACATTTGCTAAGGACTGTTTAGACCAGAGGTTCTCAAACTCGGTCCTCGGGAGCCCACACAGTGCATGTTTTGCAGGTAACCCAGCAGGTACACAGGTGTATTAATTACTCACTGACACATTTTAAAAAGGTCCACAGGTGGAGCTAATTATTTCACTTGCGATTCTGTGAGGAGACCTGCAAAACATGCACTGTGTGTGCCCCCGAGGACCGAGTTTGAGAAACTCTGGTTTAGACACTACTGTCAGGAATTGCCGCCAGACATGGCGCTGCTTACCTGCATGCTGGTGTACTTTGCTGCAGAGGTCATGTGTGCTTCCCATGCTGTTCCTGCACAGCGATCCCAGCATGGCACGCTAATTCCATTTCCAGCTCCCCACAGTGCTCTGCTCTCCCTCCACTCCATTCAGGCCTACTTCCTCCACATCAGAGGTCCCTCCAAAACACTTGCAAACAGAAGACCATGGATTCTCCAACCACAGGCTCTGCAGCTGTCACATGATTCTGCACACCAATCCACTGCTGTTCTCTGCTTTACCAATCCCTGACCTAGCAGTGATTATCTGATCTGTTCCTCCTATCACCACTCGTCAGGGGGATTATAAGGATTGCACAGGCAGAGTATTGTTGCTACGTTCCTGGGCCCCTGACCCCTGCAGCTAGTAGAAGTTCCAGGGTGTCTCATCAGCACTCCAGTTAGGCCCTAGTCTGGTAGCAGTGCCATTATCCAGGTTCCAGCCTGGTCAGCACTCCAGTCCAGTCCTAGTCCGGTTTCAGTGTCATCCCGGTTCCTGCCCGGTCTGCACTCCAGTCCGGTTCCAACCCAATTCCAGTATTAACATTTCAGTCCCAGTCCGGTCTGCCCTCCCAGCTCCCAGATTCCACCACTGGCCCACCAGAGTCACAGTCGGGAACACAAATCTCAGACCTGACAACTACCATTCTGGTAACCTATATTGCTGCTACTATTGGATATGCCTAACTAGACAAGCCATAGCCCTATATGCTATAAACTAATACTGCTGCTAATGTTGGATCAGTAGTGAATTTCCAATTAGGCACATGAGGAATGTGCTTAGGGGCAGCATTTGTTTGGGGGTGGCACTTGGATGCTTGTGTTGGTACCGTCAGCCTGAACTGTACCAGTAACTGCAAAATATTTCCACTGTACTGTACCACATGCCATCTTGGACGGAGTGTAAATGGGTAGGACATGCAGACTGAACCTGTAAGTGTATATGTACACTAGCTGTTCTACCCGTTCTACGCACAAGAGTTTCTAATTTTCACGGTTGTAAATTTAATTGACTTAACAATTGCGTAAATCTATAGAGCTGTAAATTTCAGACGTCTTAATGTAAGTAAATATTAACCCATGGTTCTTGGCGTTACCCGAGGAGCACCCACAGCAGATACGGTAAAAAGTGACAGGAGCATTTTTGTAGTTTCTTTAATGCTACACAGTGGAGGTGCAGACCAAATTTTTATCCGATTTTCCGTTTTGGCGTTATCATTCACGCAAGGCAAGCCACGCATCGGTAATGTCATTATGTCAACCCCCTTTTCATCCCCTTAGGGGAGGTTTATTAAAATTCTAATTATTGTTTTCCTATTTCTAACTTGAAGAATACCTAGGTTACATTTCGGCTTCCTAACACATCAGGAAGAGAATTCGTGATCAGTCAGTCAGTGAGGGCTTTTGCATATATGTATATAGATAATAGAAAATAAAAAAAATTCAGAGTTTGGCTTTTTTAAATTATTTTATTAAATTCACTATCAAAGAAGGACTTATAACCAATCAATAAAAATAATAAAACTAGGTGCGTTGGGAAGGGGGTGGGAGACAGCAGTTACTGTTGTGCCTTGGGGCGCTCTTACCTCTAAATCCACCTCTATGTTGCATGCATCTGTTTGGACTAAGCCAGAGGTCCTAATATTTATGATGGACTGCCTTAGAGTTAGTATTGTGGCTTGAACTTTTAATAATTGGATAATTCTTATACAACACGATTCTTATACACTATATCATAATCAGGGAGAGGGCCTCAGGCGGAGAGGTTACCAGAGGCTGGCTGCAACAGTAATCAATGATGAGGACACAGACAGTAGTTACATTCTGGACATTACTCATTGATGCTAACATGTTTTATTCTATAAGAAGCTAGCTGCAATCTCTGTGCCTCATCAGAGAGGCAGAGAGAAATGGTCTCTCCTCTGATCTAATAATTCTGTGTACCCAGCAGGTCAGTGAATACTGCGGTCATTTGGATGCAACTGAAAGTAGAAGAATATTGGGAGTGGGTGCTGTGTGTGCAGGGAATACATAGCACATATACAGATGCACACACAAACTCGTTAATGCAAATATCTACAGTAAATCAGCCAATTATGTTACAGCAACACAATGCATAAAAGCATGCAGACATGATCAAAAGGCTCAGTTGTTGCTCAGAACAAACACAAGGGGGGAAATGTACTGTAAATGTACTTAAATTAGTTTAAATCAAATCTGTTGACGCCAATCAACATCAATGTTATAATTCAGGGTTATGGTTCAGGCCTAAGAAAAAAAGAAAGAAAGAAAGAAAAAAAAAAGTACATTTACCCCAGGATGGTTAAGAAAAGCAATGTAAAATGACTGACTGTGGAATTATTGTTAAAACTAGATGGGGTGTCTAAGTAACTCAGAGTGCTGACCTTATTTTCTCCCATGCACATCTACAGCTCCACTCATGTTTTTGGCGCGGAAAACAAAAGTCATCCAGTGAGTGGCAATTCTGTGGGTAAAAATGCCTTTCTTAATGAGAAGGGTCCGAGGAAAAAAGACCAGACTAGTTCAAGCTGACTCAAGCTCAAAAGAAAGGTTAGGTTATACTGCGGGGAAAGGGTTAGGGATAGGCTGCGGGTAAAGGGGTGGGGGAGGATAGTGTTAGGCTGCAGGGAGGGAAGGTTAGGCACCACCGGGGAGGTTTAGGATGCGGGGGGCAGGGTCAGGCTGTTAGAAAGGATGGTTAGGGTTAGGGGTTAGAGAGGAAGGGTTAGAACACTTAACAAGGTGTTGGGATTCTGTACATCAGGACACCACTGTCGGTATGCCGACTTCTGGCATCCCAAGCGCCGGGATCCCAATACCATCCCCTCAATTAAAACTAGACCAGTGAAGATAGGCAAGCGTCACCTGGTCGGACTAATCTCAATTTCTGCTTTGACATGTACAGTATTTGGTAGATTGAAATTTGTCCTAAACAAGGATCCATGGGGACAATGGTTCAGACTGGTCGTGGTGTAAATGCTATGAAAAATGTTTTGTGTTTTTTTTTGGGGGGGAGAATACATTAGGCCACATAAAAGACAACTTAAGCATGGTTTAAATGCTACAACCTATAAAACTATGGTGTAATGGTTAGCATTACTGCCTCATAGCACTGAGGTCATAGGTTTGATTCCCACCAGGGCCCTGTGAATTTGTATATTCTCCCCATGCTTGCGTGGGATTCTTCTGGGTACCCCGGCTTCCTCACACAATTCAAAAATATACCGGTAGGTTAACTGGCTCCCTATTAACCCTCGTGTAAATGTGAGTGCATGTACATTTGGTAGGTAATATAGATTGTAAGCTCCACTGGGACAAGGACTGACGTGAATGGCCAAATATTCTCTGTAAAGCGCTTCGGCATGTGTGTGCGCTATATAAATGTTAAATATATAATAAAAAGACTATTAATGCTGACGATGTGCACTACTTTATGGTCACAGGCTACACATCTTCTAATGGCTACTACTAGCAGGATAACACACCATGGGGTATTTTAAAGAAGCAGTGAAGAAGTGAGACTGTGAAGAAGTTGCCCATGGCAACCAATCAGCTGCTCTATACAATTGTATAGTATGCAGATTATAAAGGTTACTTCAATGCCGATTGGTTGCCATAGGCAACTTTTCCACCCATTTCAATGCTTTACAAACAGACCCTTAGTTTGTGGTGATGCAGCCAGATTTTTGCTTTTCATCCCTTGGTATGTGTAAATGGAAAGGACCACACTCATAGGTGTAGCTATCATAGGTGCAGGGGGTGCCTACGCTGCTCTGACTGTAGGTTATGCCTCTGACCACACTTCTGTACATACAGTTCTGCACATTCATATTTGTGAGTCAGCAATAGTGTATGCACACAACTGCATGTATGTAGATTGATCGATAGATAGCAAATAGAGTTTAAAGAAAGCAGTACCGTTACATGTGGACAGAGGTGTAGCTAGGCGCCATGGTGTCTACAGCAAGGGTATGTTTTGGCACCTCCCGTACTGAATTGGGGGCCTGGCCAATATGTGGTGGCATGTTACATTTGAAAATAATATTTCAAAATCCTACATTGGTAACCGAGCTAGTTCTAGACCTTGTGGAGCTCAAGGCAAACGTTTTCTTTGGGTGCCCCCCATGTTTGGAGCGCAAATAAAATATGGGAGCATGGCTTCATGGGGAAGGGGCGTGGCCACAGAATGGTACAATTCCCATTACACCGCACAGTAGGATCCATTATTCACATTACACCTCACAGTAGTACCCCTTATACATGTTGCGCCACACAGTAGAGCTGCTTATACACATTACACCACAGTAAAGCCCCTTATATACGTTACACCGTGGTAGAGCCCCTTAAACATGTTACACCACAGTAGAGCCCCTTATTTACGTTACAGCATTGTAGAGTCCCTTATACACGTTATGCTATGGTAGAGCCCCTTATACGTTACAACAATGTAGAGCCACTATATACTGTAAGTAGGTTTAAGTATTTGTTTACTTAGAATAAATTAAAAACACTACAGTATGTCCCGACTGACCTGACCTCACAACCCCCAATCCCTTAATGAAAATTATGCCCCAAATGTGACCTCCTACAGACCTGATAACCTCTCATTCTATCAATGAAAAAAAATGACCCAAAATCCCCCCCAATCAGATAAATCTCCCAATACCTTAATGAAAATAATGTCCCAAATGAGCACCCCCACAGACCTGAACCCTCCCCCCAAACTCTCAAGCCAACAACACTATGTTCCTGCATGTGGACACACCCACCATAGCATCCTAAAGCCTCTATTATGAGCCAGGTCTTGGGAAAGGCTCCTGGATGAAGCAACCTCATGACTATAGTGAGGGAAGACCTGGGGGTAGGGCAAATTATTTACCCTACCAGGGAGTGCTGCTTTAAAAGAACTCACATTCAACTTTTATGTTAGTAGACCTGAAATTAGGATTAATTTAAATAGTTACACACAAGTCTGTTATAATCCCTTCAATAATGGGCTATACTTGAATTTTGGGGAGTCCCCACAGACTCCCAGCAGAGCAGGTCATCTCCCTATATCTCGCTACCGACTCACGTTCTCTCCCCAATGCCACCGACTCACACTCTCCCCCCAACTCCACTGAACTACAGAAAATAGGTTTCACTTGTTTTTGGCTTTCCAGTGATGTTAGTGGACAGAAATAGCTGCCTTCTCTGTATGTTTAGAAACCGGCATATGGTCAGGATTCTTAAGACCAGCAAATCCTATTTACTGTAAATCTCTAATCTAGTTAATAAATGACGCAAGAGACTTGTGACAAAGTACATAAACATAGACTGTAAGACACTAAATAATCTTCAAGTCTATTGGTTTCATGCAACAGTAATATATGCACTATCTATTGTGATCTCTACATTTGCCACAATATCTATCCAACAGTTATCATACAGTATACGCATTGCAATATTAATATTTACAGTTTATCAATTTTTTATGCAAGTATAACGAAAACCTTATGAAGACTAAATACATTGCTCAAAAAAATAAAGGAAGCACTAAAATAACACATCCTAGATCTGAATGAATGAAATATTCTTATTAAATACTTTGTTCTTTACATAGTTGAATGTGCTGACAACAAAATCACACAAAAATGATCAATGGAAATCAAATTTATTAACCCATGGAGGTCTGGATTTGGAGACACACTCAAAATTAAAGTGGAAAAACACACTACAGGCTGATCCAACTTTGGTGTAATGTCCTTAAAACAAGTCAAAATGAGGCTCAGTAGTGTGTGTGGCCTCCACGTGCCTGTATGACCTCCCTACAATGCCTGGGCATGCTCCTGATGAGGTGGCGGATGGTCTCCTGAGGGATCTCCTCCCAGACCTGGACTAAAGCATCCGCCAACTCCTGGACAGTCTGTGGTGCAACGTGGCATTGGTGGATGGAGCGAGACATGATGTCCCAGATGTGCTCAATTGGATTCAGGTCTGGGGAACGGGCGGGCCAGTCCATAGCATCAATGCCTTCGTCTTGCAGGAACTGCTGACACACTCCAGCCACATGAGGTCTAGCATTGTCTTGCATTAGGAGGAACCCAGGGCCAACCGCACCAGCATATGGTCTCTCAAGGGGTCTGAGGATCTCATCTCGGTACCTAATGGCAGTCAGGCTACCTCTGACGAGCACATGGAGGGCTGTGCGGTCCCCCAAAGAAATGCCAACCCTCACCATTCCTGACCCACTGCCAAACCGGTCATGCTGGAGGATGTTGCAGGCAGCAGAATGTTCTCCTTGGCGTCTCCAGACTCTGTCACGTCTGTCACATGTGCTCAGTGAGAACCTGCTTTCATCTGTGAAGAGCACAGGGCGCCAGAGGCGAATTTGCCAATCTTGGTGTTCTCTGGCAAATGCCAAACATCCTGCACGGTGTTGGGCTGTAAGCACAACCCCCACCTGTGGACGTCAGGCCCTCATACCACCCTCATGGAGTCTGTTTCTGATCGTTTGAGTAGACACATGCACATTTGTTGCTTGCTGGAGGTCATTTTACAGGGCTCTGGCAGTGCTCCTCCTGTTCCTCCTTGCACAAAGGCGGAGGTAGCGGTCCTGCTGCTGGGTTGTTGCCCTCCTACGGCCTCCTCCACGTCTCCTGATGTACTGGCCTGTCTCCTGGTAGCGCCTCCATGCTCTGGACACTACGCTGACAGACACAGCAAACCTTCTTGCCACAGCTCGCATTGATGTGCCATCCTGGATGAGCTGCACTACCTGAGCCACTTGTGTGGGTTGTAGACTCCGTCTCATGCTACCACTAGAGTGAAAGCACCGCCAGATTTTCAAAAGTGACCAAAACATCAGCCAGAAAGCATAGGAGCTGAGAAGTGGTCTGTGGTCACCACCTGCAGAACAACTCCTTTATTGGGGGTGTCTTGCTAATTGCCTATAATTCCCACCTGTTGTCTATTCCATTTGCACAACAGCATGTGAAATGGATTGTCAATCAGTGTTGCTTCCTAAGTGGACAGTTTGATTTCACAGAAGTGTGATTGACTTGGAGTTACATTGTGTTGTTTAAGTGTTCCCTTTATTTTTTTGAGCAGTGTATTATTGAGCAAAAAGAGGGGTGGCCTTTTTAGCAACCAAACATTTCTTTTAAAAATACAGTATATATGTAAATCACACAAATACTCGTACAAATAAATTAACACAAAAGACTGTTGCATATAACCAATTCAATTTAAGTGAAGGTAAGTGATAACCAAAATATATACACAGTATTACAGCATATGGGATATGCAGTAGGAGTCCATAACCTTTTCACATGTACAGTATTTCACCGTGTAAGCTTTATAACTACTTATAGTTTAAATTAGAGATGTGCACCGGAAATTTTTCGGGTATTGTGTTTTGGTTTTGGATTCGGTTCCGCGGGTGTGTTTTGGATTCGGACGCGTTTTGGCAAAACCTCCCTGAAATTTTTTTGTCGGATTCGGGTGTTTTTTTTTTCAAAAAACCCTCAAAAACAGCTTAAATCATAGAATTTGGGGGTCATTTTGATCCTATAGTATTATTAACCTCAATAACCACAATTTCCACTAATTTCCAGTCTATTCTGAACACCTCACAATACTATTTTTAGTCCTAAAATTTGCACCGAGGTCGCTGAATGACTAAGCAAAGCGACCCAAGAGAGCGGCACAAACACCTGTCCCATCTAGGAGTGGCACTGCAGTGTCAGACAGGATGGCACTTCAAGAAATTGGCCCAAAACAGCACATGATGCAAAGAAAAAAGAAAAAGAGGTGCACTGCGGTCGCTGGACACCTAAGCTAAGCGACACAAACACCTCAACATCACAGGAATTATTCGTTCTAATCAATGATATTATTGGTCCAAATCACTGGAAGAAAATGACAAAATCACTGGAATTATTTGTTCTAATCAGTGGTATTATTGGTCCAAATCACTGGAAGAAAATGACAAAATCACTGGAATTATTCGTAAACATTTGTAGGAAGTCGTTGCTTTCTGATTACAGAAATGCTCATATATTCCTGCAAATCCACAATCCCTTCCCAGAGGAAAAATAAATTGAGAAACCGTTGTTTGAGAACGTTTGTTCTCTTTCCCTTACAAAAGGAACAAACCACTTTCCAAGAAGACTGATGTTTTTGGGATTATGGAGACATAATGTTTTTGAATATAAATCCTAAAGCAGGTGGTGTATTAGAGCAAAATAGTGCAAGAGACCAGTTTCTGAAATATTATGACAAAATGGAACTGTATTTCATAAGCACTCATTCCTAACTCTGCTAAGTACTGTTTGGTATACTGTATCTGGCTACCATAAGGTAGTTGTCCATTATTTCATCTTCCATTGACCTTCTTGAAAGCGGTAGAAGTTATCGATTCTCCCCCCCCCCCCTATTTTTAATTTTCTCCTGCATAGCCCAGTAAAATGTTGCAATGTTAAGTATTGACTTGTGCCTTCTGGGGGTCCACTTCTTCACCAAACCCAGCCAAATCTCATCCTAACCCTCTGTTCCACATTCTCGATGTACCCCATCTGTGTCACCCATGTCTGTCTACCCCTCCCCTTTAGATTGTAAGCTCTCACGAGCAGGGCCCTCTTCCCTCATGTGCTTATCCTTTGTCTTACTTTAATAATCTTCAACTGTACCACATCCAGCAGTCTTCTGCCACCTGATACTTATTCCAGTGTCATCTGCTGATGTAACTATGTGTAATTTACCCTGTACTTGTCCTATACTGTCATCAACTGTAAGTTGCTGTTTTCCCATTTGATTATTTATGTACTGTAATTGGGCGCTGCAGAACCCTTGTGGCGCCATATAAATAAAGGATAATAATAATAATAATAATAATAATAATAATAAATAATAATAATAAAAAAGGGTGTATAATCCCCAGGTGTATCTCACACATCACACAGTACAGTATATAGGGTGTATAATCCCCAGGTGTATCTCACACATCGCTCTGTACAGATTACAGGATGTATAATCACCAGGTGTATAACACAAGTCACACAGTACAGTATACATACTGGTCACAACAATGCAGCAGATATTGAGCACTGATCAGGATACTAGAAGTGACACAGAGCTGCAAGATACAGCAATGGCCTACTGTACTATATATGTATACTGCTGGTCACCAAAATGCTGCACTGTAATACTATATATACAGCTCACAAAAATGTTTCACAGATATGGAATAGATACTTGCAGTGACACAGAGATGCAAGATACAGCAATGGCCTACTGTACACAACTATATACTGTTGGGTCACCAAAATGCTGCACTGTAATACTATATATACTGCTCACAAAAATGCTGCACAGATATGGAATGGATACTTGCAGTGACACAGAGTTGAAAGATACAGCAATGGCCTACTGTACTGTACTACTATAAATATAATTATATACTGGTGGTCCCCAGTCCCCACAATAAAGCACACTGAGCACAGATATTTGCAGCACACTGAGCACAGATATGGAGCGTTTTCAGGCAGAGAAAGTAGATATTTTCAGCACACTGAGCACAGATATTTGCAGCACACGGAGCACAGATTACGGAGCTTTTCAGGGAGAGAACGCAGCCACGTCCTCTCCATTAAATATCCAATGCACGAGTGAAAATGGCGGCGACGTGCGGCTCTTTATATAGAATACGAATCTTGCGAGAATCCGACAGCGGGATGACGACGTTCGGGCGCGTTCGGGTTAACTGAGCAAGGCGGGAAGATCTGAGGCTGCCTCGGAACCGTGTAAAATGGGTGAAGTTCGGGGGGGGGGGGGTCAGATCTCGGAGAACCGAACCCGCTTATCTCTAGTTTAAATAAACAATGCTGCCAGGGCCAGAGTGGGGGGTGGGCACTGGTGGAAAGTGCCCTGGGTTCCCCTCTCTGAGATCGCAGATCTGATCTTCATCACAGATCCAATGCGTCGCACCGGCAGCCAACAGCTGTCACTGATGGCGTTGCTGTGGTGGGTTGCTAGCAGCCATCCAATGGGACACAGTGGAAGCCTGCTCAGTCTCTCAGTGTACTTAAACACTGGCGGCTCAGGCTGCAGGAAAGGAGGAGAGTGTCTTCCTTCCCTACAAGTAGTGAATCATGGCTGATGGTGACTGTACAGGGACACTTTAGAAGCTGTATGTGGAAACTCTGCACCTGCCTTAAAATCGCTGAGAGATGCAATATCTTGGCCACGTACAAGTACCTCCACAGCTTGGGGAATTGAACTGCCATCCCCAAGGATGGGAGCCAAGACGCTGCAACATCAGAGTGCACCAAGAACACACATGGCTGTCAGAGACAGTAAACAAGTGAGATCACTTTGCTTTAATACCATACTGTAGGAGATCCCCATCCAAAGTACCCTGGGTACCCTAAAGCCTTAATCTGGCCCTGAATGCTGCAGACCATCCAACCCCTAACCCTTCCCAGGATTCTGCCACCTAGATGCTCACTTGACTTCATGGCCGAAAAACCTGTGGACTAAGGGGTAAATGTACTATAGCGACACGGACCCTTTTACGAGGCGATGCAGGAAGCAGTAGTGCTAAGCTGTATTACCATTTCAGCTGCTTGAGCGGGGAAGTGAAAAACTCCCCTCTCCGTTGATGCCTGTCAGACCCCCACATTGCATCACTGCTAGGCTGTCTAAAGGTGTGTACACACAGTCGAAGGTGTGTACACACGGTGAGATCCTTGCTATGACCGATTTTGACTGAGATTTCCCTTGAACTCCCTCAGAGACCACATAGCACAGATTTGTACTTTTAATTTTTTGTACTTTCGATTTTGTCTATGTATGATTTTGACTAAGTGCCAATTTTGACTATACTTTGTACTAGTCAAGATTGACTTGCCTGCACAGTCTATCTAGCCTTGCGATACCGACCCCGCAGGAGTGCACATCGGGATCGAATCAGTATCGCAACCTGCCAGAGCCGGCCCTAGCCAATTTGACGCCCTAGTCAAAATTTTGTCTGGTGCCCCCTAGCACCGCCGCTAGTTCTGCATATGACCTAGCAACACTCGGGCAGTGGGGCCCACTGGGTGGTTACCCTGTGGGCCAGTTCGACCCTGCATAATGCCACACAGTTATGACCATAATACACATAATTCCACACAGTAATGCACCTTACACATATGCCCCACATTAGTAATGCCCATAATACACATAATGCCACACAGTAATGCACCTTAACACATATGCCCCACATTAGTAATGCCCATAATACACATAATTCCACAAAATAATGCACCTGACACATATGCCCCACATTAGTAATTCCAGTAGCTTTTTTTTTATAAAACGTATGACTGCGTTTTGTGAGATGGGGGTGGCAGGATGGGTGGGTGCATGCTTGCGCTCGCACCCTTTAAAGGGGCACCCATACAAGGGATGTGACCTCACAGGGTATGCCGTCCTTTGCAAGCCTCACCCTTTATTTTCACTTGCTCGTTGGAAACAGATAGCAGCAATGTCCAGATACTGCCACACTTGATGGTTATACAAAATGACCAGTATCAAACATGTAGCAACTGTCCATTCTCTTCACTGTTCAGTGTGTTTGCTGGTGTCTGTTACTCCCGGCAACTGCATTCCCTTGATTTTATACAGTGGGAGCGATATGCTCTACCCTCCAGTCTGACATGTCCAAAAGTCACACTGCACTGATGTTTCATATAGAAATAGCGCAACGCAACTTACTGACCACGTTACAGTACTGGATGGTAGGGGAATTTTACGGCATTGACTGACTAGGAAATAAAGTGTGGGGAGAATACTGCCCATGTTATGTCCCTGCAGACACCTGGGGTTTGCACAGGGATAAGGGACACACACATGATGGCAGGGTTCCCCTCCCCCATGTGCACAAGCAGTATAGGTGATGTCAGATTTATGCGAAACAGTCTTCAAAAATACACATGTGGTATCATAAGGAGCCATCCAGTAATAACCTTATATACAGTAGACAGTGAAAATGTCACATGTCTAGGAATTGCAGTTACCATGCTTCTGCTGTTGTCTCACAAGTCAGGGGCATTCAAGTATGTCGGAGGCAGTTTAACAAACTTTAAGGGACAGTGTGCATTCTATTTGACAAAGTTAAACAGCAGTGTATACAAGTACTGATTGAATACATTTGGAAAGCAACAGTTAGTTTGCAGACTGTCCCTCCCAGCATGAGATACTGCAGGGACATGCTTGGATGCCCCAAGACATGCTTGGATGCCCTAGGCAAATGCCTAGCCTGCCTATAGCTAAGGCCGGCTCTGCAAGCTGCCTAACACCTTGAGATATGCACTAATTTTCCTTAAGATTTTGACTATATAGTCAAAATCTTACAGATTTACACCCTCGTCTGGCTTAAGTGGGAATGAGCGACATCTCGCACGTAGTCTGGAGCACAGCAGGTGCTCCAGCCACTACAGTGGGTGTAAATGGAGCAACAACACATGCAGCTGTCGGAATGGTCAGTGCTACATTGCCCGACACATCGGTGCGCTCTCTTAAAGATAGTGTCCCTGTCATGTAGCACACACTGCCATGTTCATACATGGGGGAGAACATGTGCCGATACCACTTTTCCCCTAAATCGCCGCATAATACATTTTCCCCACAGACAAATCATATTTGGACAATTTTATACAGTGATACAATTATTTCACAGGCTTTGGTCTTTAAAATAATACTCTTAATTATTCTAAACATAAGAGAAATTAATAAAATTTGCTCTACGGGAATCAAGACAACTCTGAAACTTGACATCAGCAGCTATTAACCTGCTGAGACTACAATCCTGTGATGCCCCCACCTATCTATGCTTTCCACAAGCAGCACCAAGCTAGAGAGGGTGACGCAGCATTTGTGAAGATCAATATCATGCAATAATCCTGTGCTCGGTTTCAAAAATAAATGTTGCTCTCTTGGCAAAGCTTAAAACTATACTTTCAAATCTGAATAATAGATTAGAGCATTACCATAAATAAAGTATAATGTACTATAATGACAAAGCAATGGCGCTCTGACATTTAGGTGGAGTCAGTCACCCATGACTGGACGTTTCTTGCATGTTAAACAATATGAAAATGTTGATTTTGCAGTGCACAGGCTATTGTAATGTAATGTATATTATCCATCTATTAAATGGAATGTCTCCTGTTTCTTTTTTATAGTAGTGTTAGGCAGATTTTACAGATTTCATGCAGAAATTCGGGTTATGGCTGCAGTAACCAGAGGATGCAGGATGCATGGCTTTATAACTTACACACAAACTGCATTGCATTACCCAATACTGGGGTTTCGATGTAGCCCATGTAGCATTTATTTTGTGGTCAATGTATCTCGGATGTCTGAATTAATGTAAACAAATCCATTTCTGCTGGTATTGTAACTACATAAATGGACGAATTGCATTGCAGCAATTAAGTTGCGGTTAAGAGGAGAACAGAATAAGGAAAAATGTATTACAGGTTGAGTATCCCTTATCCAAAATGCTTGGGACCAGAAGTATTTTGGATATCGTATTTTTCCGTATTTTGGAATAATTGCATGCCATAATGAGATATCATGGCGGTGGGACCTAAGGCACAGAATGCATTTATGTTACATATACACCTTATACACACAGCATGCATTTATGTTACATATACAGGCACAGAATGCATTTATGTTACATATACACCTTATACACAGCCTGAAGGTCATTTAATACAATATTTTTAATAATTTTGTGTATTAAACAAAGTTTGTGCACACTGAGCCATCAGAAAACAAAGGTTTCACTATCTCACTCTCACTCCAAAAAAATCTGTATTTCGGAATAGTCCGTATTTCGGAATATTTGGATATGGGATACTCAACCTGTACTACTAAAGGCAAGTACACTTTTGTACCATTATCATATAACAGTCTTCAGGCTCCAATGATATTTCAATTTAAAAACAAAACAAAAAAAATAGGTTCCGACGTGCAATGACACATATTGAGGATATTGTCTCCTTTTTCTAGCGTGATTATCATTTTCTCATACCGTACATGTCTTAACATTGTATAAGAGTGTTATTCTGAGCCATTCATAAAGTAGCACTGGAAAATGTCAGAAAATAAAATCAATCATTTCAGTTTTAGTCATATTTAGCACATTATATAGGTTTTACAAGTCCTTCCTGGATTGTGCTAGCTAGGGAAGAGGTTTTCGGGTATTTAAAAAGCCTGCAAGTTTTACATTTGTAGATAGAAAATTAAATTAGCTTCAGGGTTACCTGCGATTAATTGCTGTGCCATGAGTAATTCAATCAGAAGCTACATCCCCACGCGTGATAACCATTAAAGGGTGCACTTATCGCGTCTTTATCCTCAAAGCTTTGTGGCGAGAGAAAAAATTGTGGTAAATGCATTCTGGAGCTTAATGTGTGGGAAACCCATAGATTCCGGCACTTATCCGTAGAATCTATAGATTACTGCGGGTTTACCACGCTGGGAAAATGGAGAAAGGTTGAATAACACCAGGCATTAAACTTGGAGCTGTACCTGAGAGGTAAACACAGCGAGTAATTAAATTTGCCCCATAGTCAAAACATTACAATTTACAAATACGTAAACTTAATATAGGATGACTTAAGTCAAAAAGTATACACCCCATTGACTTTGATACATTAAGAAAAATCATATAGCAATGTCATCTACAAGATGTGAACAGAATATTTAAACATGAATCAATTTTAGAGAAAAGTAAATAAGTCAGGATTTGTGTTAATTATTAAAAAGGTTTCACATCCTATTACTATCCTAAGTATAATTACCAAAATCACAAATCCGTGATCTCAGTAAAGAAACAAGACAAATGTATACTGTGTGTTCCGGTAACCAGATTAAAGAATGCCCGAGGGCTAGTCAATCACGTGAATCAAAGAGCAATCTATTTTACCAGATTGAGGGCTGGAGACAAGAGACAGATCCATCATTCCAATTCCCCAACAGCTACAGGCAGGCATTTGGGGCATAGTGGGAGAATAATATTTGGTGTCTCGTCTTTTCCTTTTAGAACACAAAAGAACTAATAACTGCATAAAATATTAGACAGGCTGGTTATTCATAATATACTTTATTGTATAGGTCAGAAAATATTAAAATAGTACCCCTGTGCTGCTGCATGCTGCAGAATATTCCAAAATAAACATCTCTCACCCAATTAAATACTTTTGACAAGTGCCATAACTAGACATTTTGGTGCTCTGTGCCAGAAAGAGAATTTATCCCCCCCCCCCCCCCACTTCACAATATTCGAAACATAGGGGGTAATGCAGACCTGATTGTAGCAGCAAATTTGTTAGCAGTTGTGCAAAACCAGGGGGGTAATTCAGACCTGATCTCTAGGCTGCGTTTTCGTACAGCGGGCGATCAGGTCTAAACTGCGCATGCGTATGCACCGCAATGTGCAGGCGCGTTGCACGGGTACAAAGCAGATCGCCGCTCAGCGATTGGTTTGTGCGAAGAATCCATTTGCATGGGCGTTCGCAAGGTGATTGACAGAAAGAGGGCATTTATGGGTGTCAACTGACCGTTTTCTGGTAGTGGTAGGGAAAACGCAGGCGTTTGCAGGGTGGGTGTCGGACGTCAATCCCGGGACCGGACAGGCTGAAGTGGTCACAAGGGCTGAGTAAGTCCAGAGCTACTCAGAAACTGCAAAAAACTTTTTCATCCCGCTCGGCTGCACAAGCGTTCGCACACTTGCAAAGCGAAAATACACTCTCCCATAGGCGGTGACTATCTGATTTTTTTTTTTTTTAGAGTTTCAAAGTGGCGCTACTACAGGGGACACATACTGGGGGGCACAGCTACAGGGAGCACATAATGGGGGCACAGCTACAGAGGGCACTGCTACAGGGGGCAAATAAACTGGGGGCACAGATACAGGGGGCACTGCTACAAGGGGCACAACTACTAGTGGCACTACCACAGGGGGCACTACTACAGGGGGGGACAGCTACTGGGGGAAAATTAACTGGGGCTCTACTAAAGGGGGAACAGCTACTGGGGGTAAATTAACTGGGGGTACAGCTACTGGGGGCACAAGTACAGGGGGATAACTGTGGGCATGCCCCTTCCCTATGAAGAAGCCACGCCCCTTCCCTATGAAGAAGCCATGCCCCTGTTTTGGGGCGCGCGCACCATCTGTATTTTACCTGGGGGGGCAGGCACCACAGGAAACTTTCGCCCTGGGCGCCACAAGGTCTAGAACTGGCCCTGTCTGATCGCTGCTCTGCAAAAAATAGCTAGCGAGCGATCAACTCAGAATGAGGGCCCATCATGTGCACTGCGGGGTGGGCAGATAACACATGTGCAGAGAGTGTTAGATTTTGGGGGGGGGGGGGGGGGGGGTGTTCAAACTGAAATCTAAATTGCAATGTAAAAATAAAGCAGGCAGTATTTACTCTGCACAGAAACAAAAATAACCAACCCAAATCTAACTCTCTCTGCAAAAGTTATATCTGCCCCACCTGCAGTGCACATGGTTTTGCCCAATTGCTAACAAATTTGCTGCTATGATCAGGTCTAAATTACCCCCATGGATAGCATGCGCCAAAAATAAAAGGTCTTGACTATGTGGTGAAGTGGTGTGGCATCAGAATAGTACCAATTCACATTACACCGCACAACAGTGTCCATTATTCACATTACACTGCAATGTAATGTCCCCTTATACTTGTAAAAACTTACCACAAGCAAGGTTGGACTGGCCCACAGGGGCGCAGGGGAAATGCCCTAGGAGCCCCACCTCTCCTATAGGAGGTTCCAGTGCACTTGAATTATACATATATTTCCTTATACTGCACAGGGCTATGGTGTATTTTCTACAGTGCATTGCTATCATTAATCTGGTACATTATCATGATGCACTAGCAGTAGTTACTATATATATTTATCAAGGGACCCAGACCATGCACTCTCTCTAATGGTTTGCCAAGCTTCTGTGTTGGCTGGCCATACCCCCTCTGGAGGCTGATCAGACACTAAACATGGGGCATTATTACCTATGACAGATTCGCGTTGGATAATGTAACAACCACCATCGAAAATCAGTGGATCAGGGAGGCTTGAACTACCATGACAGGTATGCTTCTTTTTTCTTCCCGGACAGAGAGGTAAAGGCAACCCAACCTCTGACCCAAAAATCACAGACTAATACTAAAAATTGTTTTATTTTACTTCTTCTGGCAGAACGGTATATACTTTCTAAAGAGGAAGTGATGCAACAATGTTATTAAGACAGCAATACATTTACAGATTTCATAAATTATTAACAAAGCTGCAACAATCACAATATTGTATGTCGCAGAATGCAGCATATCGCGTTGTTTCCCCTGTCAGACCCGGCATCGCCAAGTGTGTATGCACTTGCCGAATGCCAGGTCCCGCCACCCGCTTAATCGGCTGGGTACACACATCATCTAGTGCAGGCCTGGCCAACCTGTGCCTCTCCAGCTGTTGTAGAACTACACATCCCAGCATACTCTGTCACAGTTCTAGCCATCCCTAATAGCCACGCTGTGGCAAAATATGCTGGGACTTGTAGTTCCACAACAGCTGGAGAGCCACAGGTTGGCCAGGCCTGATCTAGTGTGTAGCCACCATTACAGTCACTCCAGTTTATTAAACCATATCCATGATACATGTCCAAAACTTTGCTAGTGCTATCTTGTGTATCAAAGTCTGTTGAAATGGGCATGGCATGGCATTCCCTTGAAGTGGGGAATCCCTTAAAAAACAAATTCCAAAGGAGGACTCAATTTATTGATGGAGATAACTATTTGATTTTTCTTTTGAGTCCTCCTTTGAATGAAAGAAAAGAAAAAAAGAGAAAACATTGAAAAGGATTGCCAACTTTGGGCGTATAACATGTGCAAGAAATCCTCACAACCATCACTAAAAACTTATGTGCCACTCAAACACACATGCATATAACATATACAATTTGCCCTGCAAGACTGTTAGCAAACAGAAAGATTCAGAGGGTGATTTGTTCAATTTAATTAAAAAGTTACCACGTTGCTTTGCTTTTGAGCTAATCATTTTTATGATGCACAGGAAAAACACAACTTCTTCAAACACGGTGTGACAGCAAACTATCTGTGCGAGAGGGGCGAAACCTGCAAAACCATTTTGGGATAGTCCACGGTCAGTGTTCCCCCACTCCCTTTTAATGCAGTATGGTTTGTTTGTGTTTTTTGCAAATTCAGTCTTTTTATTTAATAGCCACATCTCATACTACAAAGGTTTGGGTATGCATGACCGCCGGTCACCATACCGTCGCCGGAATCCCGGCTTGCAGATGCCTGGGGGGAATGCGGAACGAAGCCCCTTGCGGGCTCGCTGCGCTCGCCACAGGTTATAATCCCACTCTATGGGTGTCGTGGACACCCACAATTAGGCATAGTCCCTGTTAGTAGGCATGCGGACTGTTGGGCCTGTAAGGGGGCGGGATTCCAGTGTCAGTATTGTGACCGGCAGTCACGTAACTGTCTCCCATTACAAAGCAGCCCCTACTGGGAAATTATGGTTGGGAAGTATGTAGTAGAGCTTCTTGTATAAACTATATAACATAAGGGTACACAATTGCGCCTGAATATGTGGTGGTAATGATTGTAATACTAAATGACAAGTATACACTGTATATATGAAGAATAAATGTATTTAATCTAAAACAAAATGACAGAAAGAGAATAAATGGAAAGATGTGAAAAAATAGAAAATTAATACATTAATGAAAGAGTGTATATATGTATATGAAAGAATTCTATACATATGTATACTTTGGTCCGCAGTCCAGTACAATAGAGTGTGGCGTCCCACCTCGTTTAATTGTGCTCAAACTTCTACCACAATGTGTGGAGGGGTATATACAACACAGTCCCAGAGGAGCTCGTTCAGTAATATATGGGGGTCACGGTCAAAGAGTCTGTTGCAGCAGCTTGATCCTGTCTTGAGAGGGAGGGGGGGTGAGGTGATCTTCTGACGGTGCTAGCAAATGAAGGGGTACCCCAGGTGGCTATGCGGGAGGGATGAGTTGCAGGAGATAGGTAATTATTGGCTCTGGACTCGCCGCTCTCTGACTCGGTCTGTGGCTGCGGAAGGCGCCCGTGTAGACAGGCGTCTGCCGCCGGCCAGATCCGAGGAGTGCGGTCGTGTCTCTGGGGGGGAAAGTGTCACTGACTTCGAGACCCGGAGCGGGACTGTCCGCAGTGCACCTCCCCACTTACAGAGCCCTTACCTTGTTCTTCTGTGCTCGATTCCCAACTTCCGCTGTCACCTTGCTTCCTTGTCAGTCTTGCAGCTTTTCGTCCGGTTTCACTTTCACTTTCTTGTACCTCGCGGTCACGTGACCTGTTCCTGTTCCTCAGCAGTCTTCAGCGCCGTGGGTGATGAATGTGTCCAGAAATAGAGAGCTCTGCTGTGTTGAATATGATTAAGGCAGTCTGTTTGAAACGGTGTCCTGTTAGCTCCTACGCGTGTCGACCTTTCTAGGTCTTCCTCAGGGAGTCTGGCCCAAACATCTGGCCCATCTAGGAGTGGCACTGCAGTGTCAGACAGGATGGCAGATTTAAAAAATAGTCCCCAAACAGCACATGATGCAAAGAAAAAAGAGGTGCAATTAGGTAGCTGTGTGACTAAGCTAGGCGACCCAAGTGGCCGACACAAACACCTGGCCCATCTAGGAGTGGCACTGCCGTGTCAGACAGGATGGCAGATTTAAAAAATAGTCCCCAAACAGCACATGATGCAAAGAAAAAAAGAGGTGCACCAAGGTCGCTGGATGGCTAAGCTAAGCGACCTACTGTAAATGGCTGACACAAACACCTGGCCCATCTAGGAGTGGCACTGCAGTTTTCTAGCGAGAGGATGAGTGCTTCCATTCTCATGTGAATCTGAACCACTAGCCATGAACATAGGCCAGGGCCTCAGCCGTTCCTTGTCACTCCGTGTCGTAAATGGCATATTGGCAAGTTTACGCTTCTCATCAGACGCTTTTAATTTTGATTTTTGGGTCATTTTACTGAACTTTTGTTTTTTGGATTTTACATGCTCTCTACTATGACATTGGGCATCGGCCTTGGCAGACGACGTTGATGGCATTTCATCGTCTCGGCCATGACTAGTGGCAGCAGCTTCAGCAAGAGGTGGAAGTGGATCTTGATCTTTCCCTATTTTACCCTCCACATTTTTGTTCTCCATTATTTAGTGTGTGGAATTATATGCCAGTAATATATCAATAGCAATGGCCTACTACTATGTATACTGCGCACAACTTAAATGCACCACGGGTATGGATGGATAGTATAACTTGACGACACAGAGGTAGGTAGAGCAGTGGCCTACTGTACCGAACTGCTATATATTATATACTGGTGGTCAGCAAAATTATGCACTGTCCTCCTACTATAAATATACTGCGCACAACTTAAATGCACCATGGATGGATAGTATACTTGCCGACCCAGAGGTAGGTAGAGCAGTGGCCTACTGTACCGCACTGCTATATATTATATACTGGTGGTAAGCAAACTGTGCAAAACTGAAATGCACCACAGGTATGGATGGATAGTATAATTGATGACACAGAGGTAGGTAGAGCAGTGGCCTTCTGTACCGTACTGCTATATATTATATACTGGTGGTCAGCAAAATTATGCACTGTACTCCTACTATATACTACAATGCAGCACAGATATGGTGCTTTTTTCAGGCAGAGAACGTATAATACTGGTGGTCACTGGTCACTGGTCAGCAAAACTCTGCACTGTACTCCTCCCATATAATACTGCTGGTCCCCAGTCCCCACAATAAAGCAGTGTGAGCACAGATATATGCAGCACACTGAGCACAGATATGGAGCGTTTTTCAGGCAGAGAACGTATAATACTGGTGGTCACTGGTCACTGGTCAGCAAAACTCTGCACTGTACTCCTCCTATATAATACTGCTGGTCCCCAGTCCCCACAATAAAGCAGTGTGAGCACAGATATATGCAGCACACTGAGCACAGATATGGAGCGTTTTTCAGGCAGAGAACGTATAATACTGGTGGTCACTGGTCAGCAAAACTCTGCACTGTACTCCTCCTATATAATACTGCTGGTCCCCAGTCCCCACAATAGCAGTGAGCACAGATATTTGCAGCCCCCTGAACAAAACTGAGAGGACGCCAGCCACGTCCTCTCACTATCATTTCCAATGCACGAGTGAAAAGTGGCGGCGACGCGCGGCTCCTTCTACAGAATCCAAATCTCGCGAGAATCCGACAGCGGGATGATGACGTTCGAGCGCGCTCTGGTTAACCGAGCAAGGCGGGAAGATTCGAATCTGCCTCGGAACCGTGTAAAATGGGTGAAGTTCGGGGGGGTTCGGATTCAGAGAAACCGAACCCGCTCATCACTACCTGGGAAGTACTTGTGATTTCACAGATTTCCCTGGTTAAGTAATACAATGTTTCAGTACCAAGACGTTGCTGTATCAAGAAGTGAAAAGAGTGGACAAGTGGACTATTGAAGCGTTCTCAAAGCAGATTGGTTGCTATGGGCAATTTCTCTACTGGTGCACTTCTCCCCTCTTTTCACTACTTGCATCAATCTCTAAGAACCAAATGAAACCGCTTTTGCAGTTGTGAACATCATTAACTAAGGGATAACGGTTTTACATTGACCCAATGGTATAGATACAAGAGGTTAATTAAGTCAGAGGAAAGAGAGACAGGTGTGTGTGTGTGTATATATATATATATATATATATATATATATATATATATATATATATATATATATATATATATATATATATATATATACATATACACATATACACACATATACACACATACATACATACATACATACATACATACACATACATATACAGGCTGCAAAAAACGGCGGCACTCAAGCAGACTCAAATCGTTGTAGTCAAACAGCGGTTAGTTTTAATCCGACATGTTTCGGGGAATTCCCGTCCTCAGGGCATAACAACCAAAACTAAACCACAGTACATCCTTATATACCCACCAAACATTAGATGAAATTTACATACATGACCGTGCTCACCTGTGTCACGGCGCCAAACGTCCACGCCGGAGTCGCCAGCCTATGACATCATCAGTGGGCGTCGCGCCGACCATCGTCATGGTAACACTATGCGCGTCACCGGGATGTTTCCGTCCGGGACGGATAGTGCAGCAGCACGTGGAGCGTCCTGTTACCATGACGATGGTCGGCGCGACGCCCACTGATGATGTCATAGGCTGGCGACTCCGGCGTGTGCGGGACTCCGGGGCGGACGTTTGGCGCCGTGACACAGGTGAGCACGGTCATGTATGTAAGTTTCATCTAATGTTTGGTGGGTATATAAGGATGTACTGTGGTTTAGTTTTGGTTGTTATGCCCTGAGGACGGGGAATTCCCCGAAACATGTCGGATTAAAACTAACCGCTGTTTGACTACAACGATTTGAGTCTGCTTGAGTGCCGCCGTTTTTTGCAGCCTACATTGAGGATCAGCATTGGTCTTTTAGGAGGGCACCGCAGCACGTTACCAGTGGGAGAGGGAGTGCCAGGATCACCACATTGTATATATACATACATATATATATATATATATATATATATATATATATATATATATATATATATACACACATACATACACACATATACATACATACATACACATTATCATTGTCCCAGCCCCCAGCCCAAAAAAAGTGGCCAGTTCACTTTACATACCAAACAGGTGCCCTTTAATTGCCCCACTGATTTCTTTATAGCCCAGGACCAAACACAATCAGCCATTCCCTAAGATACTGTTCTGCTCTTCTGAAGCTCGAAAATATACAGTTTAAACATATTTTGCAAAAATAGGCCAATGTTTTATTAAACTCATACCAGACATGCAAACTGTGTTCATGCTGTAGCAACTATAGCTCCAATGGGGCAGAGACAGATGTGAATCATCACATATTGCCAATAAAGCCCTGCAGAACAAGGAGAAGATACACAAAGGATAATAAATACATGCTAATAGATAGAGCAAAGCTTCAAAAGAAGAGAAAACTGTTGCTAATGATGAACCAGATTTGAATTCATTTCAAATTAAACCTCAGGGGGTAGAAGGGCACCACCAACCCTGCTCTTCTCCATAAGAAGACAGTAATCAGGGCCGGCGCTACCATTAGGCAGCTTTAGGCAGCTGCCTATGGGCGCTGGCCACTGGAGGGCGGCATGCTCCACTTAAATATATTTTACAAAAAAAATTCTATTTTGCTAAGTAAGCCCAGACCAGGGGCGGCCGCGGCGAGGGTCTAGCCTGCCACAGCCGTCAGTCACCTCACCTACCGCCAGTGTGTTGATTTCCCTGCTCCATGTCTCTAACAGAAATAGACGGAGCTGCGCGTATGAGAGAGCAGGTCAGGAGACGGGCGCCGCCCACACTGACAGCCTAACACGCATCCTAGGCGCCGTCAGCAGTAACATGCCGTGCGCTTGTGAATAACACCCTGGGTGGGCCACACAGGGTGTTATTCACAAGCGCACGGCATGTTAGTGCTGACGGTGCCTAGGATGCGTGTTAGGCTGTCAGTGTGGGCGGCGCCCGTCTCCTGACCTGCTCTCTCATACGCGCAGCTCCGTCTATTTCTGTTAGAGACATGGAGCAGGGAAATAAACACACTGGCGGTAGGTGAGGTGACTGACGGCTGTGGCAGGCTAGACCCTCGCCGCGGCCGCCCCTGGTCTGGGCTTACTTAGCAAAATAGAATATTTTTAGTAAAATATATTTAAGTGGAGCATGCCGCCCTCCAGTGGCCAGCGCCCATAGGCAGCTGCCTAAAGCTGCCTAATGGTAGCGCCGGCCCTGTGTGTGGCGCCCGTCTCCTGACCTGCTCTCTCATCCACGCAGCTCCCTCTATTTCTGTTACAGACATGGAGCAGGGAAATCAACACACTGGCGTAGGTGAGGTGACTGACGGCTGTGGCAGGCTAGACCCTCGCCGCCCCTGGTCTTTGTTAACCGTTTACCTAGCAAAATATAATTTTTAGAGAGGAGGAGCAGGGGCAGGGCTGTCGGCATTATGCGGAGGAGAGTCAGAGGCGTCATTAGGAAGGATTCCGCTCCAGACAGCATTTCAAGTTCTCCCCTGGCTGCCATCGACGAGCCCTCCCCCTAACATTATCGTCACTACTGCTGCCGGAAGCCCCAAGATGAGCATAGAATGGGCAGAGGGGAGACGCTGCGGATGGTGATGTCTACTGCATCTGATAGGCAAGAGAAGCCTCCCTGCCACCCTGCGTCTCCCTATCCCCTCCCTCCCTGCCGCCCCGCGTCTCCCTATCCCCTCCCTCCCTGCCGCCCCTCCCTATCCCCTCCCTCCCTGCCGCCCCGCGCCTCCCTATCCCCTCCCTCCCTGCCGCCCCGCGTCTCCCTATCCCCTCCCTCCCTGCCGCCCCACGTCTCCCTATCCCCTCCCTCCCACCCCGCGTCTCCCTATCCCATCCCTCCCTGCCGCCCCATGTCTCCCTATCCACTCTCTGCCGCCCGCGTCTCCCTATCCCCTCCCTGCAGCTCCGCGTCTCCCTATCCCCTCCCTGCAGCTCCGCGTCTCCCTATCCCCTCCCTGCAGCTCCGCGTCTCCCTATCCCCTCCCTGCAGCTCCGCGTCTCCCTATCCCCTCCCTGCAGCTCCGCGTCTCCCTATCCCCTCCCTGCAGCTCCGCGTCTCCCTATCCCCTCCCTGCAGCTCCGCGTCTCCCTATCCCCTCCCTGCCGCTCCGCGTCTCCCTATCCCCTCCCTGCAGCTCCGCGTCTCCCTATCCCCTCCCTGCCACCCCGCGTCTCCCTATCCCCTCCCTGCCACCCCGCGTCTCCCTATCCCCACCCTGCAGCTCCGCGTCTCCCTATCCCCTCCCTGCAGCTCCGCGTCTCCCTATCCCCTCCCTGCAGCTCCGCGTCTCCCTATCCCCTCCCTGCCACCCCACATCTCCCTATCCCCACCCTGCAGCTTCGCATCTCCCTATCCCCACCCTGCAGCTCTGCGTCTCCCTATCCCCACCCTGCAGCTCTGCGTCTCCCTATCCCCTCCCTCACACCTCGCGTCTCCCTATACCCTCCCTGCAGCTCGTCACCCTATCCCCTCCCTGCAGCTCCGTGTCTCCCTATCCCCTCCCTGCAGCTCCGCGTCTCCCTATCCCCTCCCTGCCGCCCCGCGTCTCCCTATCCCCTCCCTGCAGCTTCGCGTCTCCCTATCCCCACCCTGCAGCTCCGCGTTTCCCTATCCCATCCCGCCCCGCATCTCCCTATCCACTCTCTGCCACCCCGCGTCTCCCTATCCCCTCCCTGCCGCCCGCGTCTCCCTATCACCTCCCTGCAGCCCCGCGTCTCCCTATCCACTCTCTGCCGCCCCGCGTCTCCCTATCATCCTGCGTCTCCTTATCCCCTCAATGCTGCCCTTTCAAGATTCTACTACGGGGGCCCACAAAGCAGGAATGTGTAGTCAGGGGAGGCAGTGCCATCCCTACCATTAATGATTAAAATAATATAAAGAAGATACTTATGACACATATTCTGTGTCATAAGTAATCTCTTTATATTATGATAAGCATTTTAAATCTTTAAATCACTTTGGGAGGCACAGATAGCAGTGCCTCCCGTTAACAATTGGAATGGGAGAGAAAGGGGGGCGGGGCCAAGCACAGGGTTGTAAAAACCCATTAAAAAACTGCGGGGGAAGCGGCACATATGCCAGTGCCTCGTTGACAGGGAAACCCTGCCCCTGTCAGCGAGGCAGATGTGATTGGACAGCGGATCCAGTACTGGATCCGCTGGTCCAATCACCCATAGGCATTGAGGTCAAGCTGCGGCGGGACCCGATGCTACAGTGGAGCTGCCTGCCACTTCACCCGATGTTGGAGTTGCCTACAGCAGCGGCAGCTCCGGAGACAATGGGCAGCGCTGTTACCTCTATTTCCGTGCCCTCAGCATCTGCTTCCTCCGGGACTGAGGATCCAGGACCACTAAGGCGATGGGGGGGGGGGGGGGGTTGTGCTTGGTGGTAAGTGTCTGGGCAGCTCACCCCCAGATCACTTGGACTGCAGCTCCCCCCCTTGTGATCTGGGGGTGAGCTGCAGTCCAAGTGATCTGGGGGTGAGCTGCTGTCCAAGTGATCTGGGGGTGAGCTGAAGTCCAAGTGATCTGGGCAAGATCACTTGGACTCCAGCTCACCCCCATATCACTTGGACGCAGGGACATGGAAAAATAAATAAAATAAATGGAAAGAAAGTATATATTTATATCACAGCTGCCCGCCGCTGACCAGCACTCACTGCTGCACGCTGCACCGCCATTGAAAGCTGACCACCGCAGACCACAACTGGCGGCGATCAGAGGGACATCATCGCCGCAGCGACGAAGGACAGCTTAGTACCGCTGCATCCCCTGCAGACCATGGGCTCATCTGCCACCGACAACCACAGTCCCTTTTGCACATCTGCTGCACATATCAGGTAATGTTCTCCTGCTTCCCTATGTCCTCTGCAGTCACTTTCCCTGTCCCTGTTGTCACTCTCTGTCACTACTGTCACTCTCTTTCCCTGTCCCTGAATTGTGGGTCATACCGTTTGCTATAATGTGAATTTCGGCTCATACCATGTGCTATAATGTGAATTACGGCTCATACAGTGTGGTAAAATCTGAATTTTGGGTCATAGCGTGTTCTGTAATGTGAGTTTCGGCTCATACTATGTGGTAAAATATGAATTTTGGCTCATACCGTGTGCTGTAGTGTGAATTTTGGCTCATACCGTGTGCTGTAGTGTGAATTTTGGCTCATACCGTGAGCTATAATGTGAATTTCGGCTCATACTGTGTGCTGTAATGTGAATTTCGGCTCATACTGTGTGCTGTAATGTGAATTTTGGCTCATACCGTGTGCTGTAATGTGAATTTTGGCTCATACCATGTGCTGTAGTGTGAAATTCGGCTCATTCCGTGTGCTGTAATGTGAATTTCGGGTCATACTGTGTGGTATCAGGGGAAAGGGGCGCCAGTACTAGATAGTATAAGGGGTCCTACTACACTGAAGGACACGCCCCAATTTGAGTGGCCACACCCCCTCTTCCGGAGGCACGCGCATAATTGCAACCTTCACTTTTCCATACACCCACTTCAAAATGTCCACTTCGACCACTGTATGTATATATATATATATATATACATATATATATATATATATATATATATATATATATATATATATATATATATATATATATAATCTCAGTGCCTCCCCAGCCAATGACCTCACCGCACGTCACAAAGTTCTAGTTACAACCCTGGTGCCTATCTATAATACTGTATAAAACAACAGACTGTGGTATTATACTATATATGGATGTGGGGCTGGATGCTTTTTAACTTGTGTGCATTTAATATAATAATATTTATCAGGTTTTCTTTTGCTGTTACTTGGCTGCTTCAGGAGGATCAACATACTGTTAACACAAATACATATGATGAACGATCTCCAAGCGCTGCTACATAAACCCGGAATCCTTATATCCTGGGAGTCTTCAAAGAAACAGAATATAACACCATATATGAGAAAGTCCTCAATCTGTTTGTTGTAATCCTGTTCTGTCACGGAGACTAACCTTGTTCACAAACCCTATGTTCCCATAAAGGTTTCTTTCAAGAGTTTTTCACTTCTTCCATACACTATATAGTTACACCAATGGCATCCATCCATCAAAACATGGCTTACCTTTACAAGGAGCCCTATATGCACCAAAAGGTATCTTTAGTACTCCTTCCTTCACCGGGATTTTCCTATATTCCAGATATAGCCTTTCATGTGATATTAAGATCCAACTGCATGTTCTCTTTTAAAAATACAGTTTATTTTCACCCAACAGTGAAAAAGTGAAAAATAAAAAACAATAAAAAACAAGGAACCCCCTATCGACAGGCAAGGCCACTTCCACTCATACCCCTTAGATGGAATAGGGGATGTGTATACCAGGTTTTATGACAGAAGGACCCCAGGCTTGAATCCCACCACCCATGTGGACATCTGAGATTAAGTATAGCTACTAATTATCTTAGCAGTGTATACACATCCCCTATTCCATCTAAGGGGTATGAGTGGAAGTGGCCTTGCCTTTGGTGTAACTATATAGTGTATGGAAGAAGTGAAAAACTCTTGAAAGAAACCTTTATGGGAACATAGGGTTTGTGAACAAGGTTAGTCTCCGTGACAGAACAGGATTACAACAAACAGATTGAGGACTTTCTCATATATGGTGTTATATTCTGTTTCTTTGAAGACTCCCAGGATATAAGGATTCCGGGTTTATGTAGCAGCGCTTGGAGATCGTTCATCATATGTATTTGTATATCTGAGAAGGAAGTGGTGTTCTATTGGACGAGTGCCAAGCTGCAGCTAGGGCGCAAGTCACTGTTTCATTTTTTAATAATACTGTTAACACAGCCTCTAGATAACATGACTACTCCACTGTCCAAGCAACAGGGGAAGGGGAGGGCCGGGAGGGGGGGGGGGGGGGGGGGTTCGGGGGTGTAGGCAGAAATTTTGCCTAGGGTGCAGAGAAACCTTGCACCGGCCCTGACAGTAATACGCACCTGAAATATATGAACCAGCAAAGTGTGTTTAGCACTCTATAAGAGGTTTATTATGAAAAAGTTATTGGTAAAGCTAATTCACCTCCAAAAAACAGGTTCGATAAAAGTATACATTTCATTAACCTTCCTAGTGCAGAGGGAACCCGGAGCACACTTACTAAACAATGCTTAGTCAGATCTCAGACTCCATTCTATGTGGTTGAAATTCTAATGACAAGCACTGGGGACCTAATTTCCTTTCAGCAATTTACAAAAAGGCAAACTCTGCCATAAAGAACGGTATTAAAATGCATCAAAGTATTGGTCCGCTAAGTCCCTGTGCACAAAGGTGGCTTTGATATTAGTAAGCAGCATATCCTGCAGCCTTTTGAATAAAAGGAAAAGGAAAAGTTCTTGTTTTGTAATGTGCTGGAGAAATTCATCTAATAAATGATATCCCACTGTTTTACTAGAAATCAGCATCTTTATAGGATGCAACAAACACAATCACTCGGAAAATTGGATACATGCTAGAGGAGATTTGTCATTGTCACGTGGATGGAGTTTATTATATTATGCTGCTTAAGCCAAGTGTCAGCCAAAATTAATGTGCAGAAGTTTAACACTATTACTCAAAGAAAGAAAAAAAAAATCAACGGAAAAAAAATTCAGTGTCTCAGTTATTATATAATATAAAAAAAAGGATCTATGTGCTAGGAGGGCAGGGCCGGCCTGACGCATACGCGGGCTACGCAACTGCATTGAGCGCCAGGCAGTAGAGGGCGCTCTACAGCAGCGGTGGCCAGCAAGTGGCTCGATCCGCTCCCAGCCACCGCTGCCCGGCGCGCACAGATGTCTCCGGCGGCAGTGACTATCTTAAATTCGGCGCCGGCACGTGAGCCAATCAGAGCTCGTGGACCGGCTGCTGAGGCTCCTGACTGGCTGCCGGACTACGAGCTCTGATTGGCTCACGGGCCGGCGGCGAATTGAAGATAGACACCGCCGCTGGAGACTGAGGGGTAGGGGGGGCGCAGCAGCAGGTGAGCAGCACTTTTCTTTTTTTTTTGGGGGGGGGAGAGAGAGAGAGAGAGAGAGAGAGACACTGTGGGGACATTTGTATCAGCACTGTGGGAGGCGCTGTGGGGGCATGTGTATCTGCACTGGGGGCATATCTGGCACTGTGGGGGCATGTGTATATGCACTGGGGACATCAGTCACCATTGCCTCACCAGTAACCTATTATCTCCCTGTCACCCACTATAATTGTGTAGCCACACCCCTTTCTTGTAAGACCACACCCCGTTTATCCCATCAAGGGGCACCAAAATAGATTTTTGCTTACTAAAAAAAAAAAAAATAAGCTTGGGAAAAAATATATAAATGGTGCGCAATGGATAGAATGCTCTGATTATCACAGATAACTAACTAAAGAGGAACACAGTATAGCATATAATACAGCACCTTTTATATGTACAGTCCTACAAACACATAGTCAAAATACTACTCCCTCTTAAGAATGTTGGCTAAATTCACACTGGTATGTAATACCCCTTTCACACTAAAAACCCGGACCCAACCTGGGTTAGTAAATGCGGTTCATGCTTTGTAACAGCTGCTTTGAAGCAGTGCCCACACGTCAGCGTCGTCCCTTTGCCGGTTATCTGGCTCTCTGCTACTTTTTCGCGGGACCAAGCCGGATAACCCAGGTTCAACCCCGTTTACGAATTTGGGCCAAAGTCACGGGGGCACTGGACCTGGGGAGTCCCTTCCACACCAAGCCAGGACAAAAGGTTCCCTGAGGAATAGCCAAGGTGAGCGAGATATAAGAAGGGTGGTAGACAAAGATGGAACCAAATAATACATCAAATCAAGTATACCAGATATACTGCAATGATCTCAGATAGTCTGTAAAAGGAGGCCCACAGGATATATAAAGAAAGACCACTCAAATTAGCCAGTGAAAATACACAAAATACATTATATATATATATATATATATATATATATATATATATATATATATATATATATATATATATAGTTTGACACTGGTGTACATACTATGGGAGATAAATTTACTAAAGTTTCTAAAAATGAAAAGTGATGTTGCCCATAGCAACCAATATAAATTTCTCTATTGCAGCCTAGAATATGATAGAATCTGATAGGTTGCTATGGGCATTTTTAGAAGACTTAGTAAATATACCCCTAGCGTGTCAATTATAGAGCCAAGTATACAAGTTTCATCTTTAGATTTCACTTCAACGTGAAATCTTTGGTTAGAGAAAAGCTCAATATTCCCATTATTCTTTAACAACCCAATGTTGATTTACAACTTCTTTAGCAAAATGACAACTCCCTGAGAAACTTCCTTCTAGACAAAACCTTGATCTATGCAAACATGGTCACATTTCGTCCATGTCAAAGATTTTTTTGGGAAAAATAGCTGCATTTGCTTATGCAAATTGTTATCTCTCCACAAAGGTAGTCCCTACTAAAGTACAAAAGGGGTATGATGATTGGCGTGTGCAGGCTCCGGGTAAGGACTTTATGCCTACAGTATGGTTGGAGTTCAATTGTTATCACCTCCTGATCTCCTGTCTAAAGTGACGGGAGATCGCAGCAGCGATATTCAATTGATTCCCCCTATCGCGCCCAAATGGGTGACTTTCGTGTATTTCAGCTCGCCACCCCTGGTGGGTGTGGCATGAAAAGCAGACGCCGACAGACATCACGTCTGAACTAAGCTACAATTGAATAGCTCTGTTTGGGCACCATCTAGTGGCTGCCGTGGGGATGAATTGAATTCTGCCCTGTATGTTACTTTTTGATGTAGGATTTTTTATAAAATGTTGTACGGTGCTGTATAATGACTGTTACAGTGAAAGGGTTTTTTTGTTTTGTTTTTATTATATTAAATGTTTGTCCAGGAGAGAATAGTAATGTATTCTAAAAAAAAAAAAGCCTTTTAGAGAAACAAATATTTAACTTTTGGAAACCTGTTAGTTATTCCTATGTTAAAATATATCTGGTTATTAATTATGAGGTTATCAGTTCTACTTTATTAAATCTGTGCCATCCTTGTGGCTCCTCCCAAATACATTCATGTGTGTTCTTCTTAAATGATGAGTGAGGGAATGTCCAGTTACAGCTCTGTGTCAGACACATTATGTGTGCACCCTCCCAGCACTGGAGAGTCATCTTGGATATTAACCCTTAAATCTCCCCTTGGACTGCAGGTAAAGGTTACCTTTTGGCACCACCCATACCCCCCGAATCTCACACTTTCAGTGGTGTGTTACTGCATCAGTGAGGCAAATAAAATAACACAAAATGTATAGGAATATACAGTATGCTACACCTCGGAGCGTCTTAATAGTGACATGTCATCCCGCGCCATATGGCATATAGTTGCTAGGTCAGTGTTTTTCAACCAGTGCGCCATGAGTAGTGCACAAATGTGTTGACGGTTCACGGAGCTAACAGGAATTTTTCCCCAGACTGCCACCTGTTCTCTGCAGTCGTACGGTGCAGACGTACCAAGGGGGCTGGGCCTCCACTTCCTGCTTCTGTAACAGCCCTAAGGAAGGGCGGGGAAGGCAAGTCAGCTCTTGCCACAGGGACTGCTGGAGGAATCTGGGGCACCCTGGAATAAAACGTCTAGCCTCTCCTGCCGAAGTAACACAGCATTGGGCCGAGCACTAGCTCTAGTAGTCTACTCTAAGCTGACAGAATTTATGTAAAAACAAATAATTCATTTCAGGCCCAGGCTTGGCTTTCTCATACAGCTGCAGTGCAAAGGGCATTGTTGTTTAGGTAATATTATTTCAGACCAACGCATTTTAAAATTACTTTTCCTAGTGTCTTAGAATATGACATTGTGTGTGCCTGGGGTAGATGTGTACACATGCGAGATGCTTTCCATGTATCATTATGGCATACAATGCACACGTCTGTGCATATTATGAATAGAAAGCACTGCTGCAAGGCATATTATAAATTGGGAGCACTTCTGTGAGCCATAGTTTGCTTCTTCTTTAAAAACAAAAGCAAAAACTCTGATGGCCTCCCTTGGCATATTTAGCATCTTGTACAGTGTTCCTTGAGTGGAAAAGGTTTCAAATCACTGCACTGGCTGTGTGAGGAGACACCTGTACTAAAATCAGTATTGCCTATAATGATGTGATTGATTTAAAGTACAGGTAGGCAATTTCTTGTAGAGTGTCATTTCTAGCTACACAACCCTTAGAAAGCCATAAGCTGTCTGTCTGGTATATTGTTGTCCTTCCTTTTGTAGTATATAGCATGCATCTCTCTGCCGCTATCCTGCTTTGCACAGGTGGAGGTTCATATGTATTCTGAGTGTTCTGTGACACCCTGCCACCCACTTTCCAGGGTGAATGCAAGCACACAACCTATGTGGCGCAATCGCCAAGATCAACTGAAATATTTGCTTTTGGAACGCTGAGTCTCCACTGCCTATTTAGTTTAACCTGGCTCTACAAGAGAGGATGGAGTCAGACCTGTGAGATACTTAGTGCTCTGGGTACAATGCCCGGTGTGGGTGGGAAACGGCCATGTTGCTTCTGCAGGAGACCTCGAAGTTCATAGGGTGCACTCAGAAAAGAGGAATTGCCCTTTCATCTAATCTGGATAAGTAATGTGAGATAAGCAAATGGATACAGTCTACTGGCACCGTCTTGAAACACACTAGTCTGTGGCAAGAAAGCAGGAGCAAAAGGTTTGGGTAAGGACAGTGGTGGAACTCTGAGGCAATGGAAGCATTTACCTTCAGTCACCAGCTGTCAGGGAGGCACATATAGATCTAGCTACAACCACCAGTCAATCAAACACAATTTTAGCGCATCCCATCTCACACTTATAGCATTACTTTTAACAGGGGGGGGGGGGGTTCTGGCATACAGACTTGGTTTGTAGTAACACAGGGGATAAGGCTGAAGTGGCTGGATTACTGGCACATTACTTCCCTCCTTTGCCTCCTCAACTGTGCTACTGCGCATGTGCTGGGGGCACCTTCATCTATTTCACCTTCGGGCGCCTGGTAGGATGGGAATCAAACCATTCCCAATCACTATTCCTGCCTCAAACTCAGTATCCCACGCTATTATCTGCAGAAACATTGGTTGCTCTATTAGGAGTAGTCTTTTTATATCTTGTACAGAACAATGCAAACTATGTATATTTCATTTATATGCTTGCTATAGTACCATTGTTAGGGTGTAATGTGTTTTGTGGCAATATTTCAAATAATTGATAATCTATCTTCTACTTTGATTCTTTAGTCTATGGCAATATGTATGAGGCTAACTCAGAAAGTAAAGACCATTTGCACATTTCCAACATGCAGGTCAATCCCCTACAATTTATGGTGGTCTCCCAAACCGGTTTTCTAAGTGCTCGGTGAGTGGTGTGAGCCCTTATGGCTGATTTTGGTGATATTGGCCCGCATTCCGAGTTGATCGCTAGCAGCCATTGTTCGCAGCGTAGCGATCATTTAAAAAAATGGTACAACTATGCATGCGGATGAGCCGCAATGCGCACGCGCAGCATACGAGTACAAAGAGCATCGTTGTTTTGCACTGCTTCTAGCGACGATTCCATTCGCACAGCCGAATGCAAGGAGATTGACAGGACGAGGGCATTAATGGGTGTCAACTGACCATTTTCTGGGAGTGTTTGGAAAAACGCAGGCGTATGTAGGCTTTTGCAGGGCGGGTATCTGATGTCAATTCCGGGACCTTCGCCTCAGCAATCATCGCACAGAATAAGTAACTACAGGGCTGGTCTTGTTCTGCACAAAATGTGTTTGTAGCCGCTCGGCTGCACAGGCGGTCGCACTCTTACAAAGCGAAAATACACTCACCCGTGGGCGGCGACTATGTGTTTGCACGGCTGCTAAAAGTAGCTAGCGAGCGATCAACACGAATAAGGGCCATTGTGCATTGTTAAAATGAAGTCCACAGTCTTAAATCCCTCCAACGGTGTTACTCAATTCTTGAATGTGCAGAAAGTAAGCCCTTATTAAATTCATTAGCAATTAAAGCAAGTGTATGGTGATGTGAGAAAGTGGTGTGAAATGTTCGGTAATGGATGAACAAAGGAAGATTTCGATCATCCACCAGTGGCGTAACTACTGCCCCCGCAGCCCTCGCGGTGGCTTGGGGGCGAGGGGCTGCGGGGGCGCCACTGATTTACAGCAGACTGACATGCGGACGAGCGTCCGCATGTCAGTCTGCGGTCTCCTTCCCTCCGCCGCTTGTTGGAGGGACACGGAGGGCACAGCGCGCCTCCCTGTGTCCCTCCTGCATCATCTCCGGCGGCCGCGGGTCTAATAGGGGGGAAGTGCCGTCCGTGAGCTCTAATTGGCTCACGAACCGGCACTTCCCCCTATTAGACCCGCGGCCGCCGGAGATGATGCAGCAGGAGGGACACAGGAGAGGCGAGCTGTGCCCTCCGTGTCCCTCCAAAAAGCAGCGGCAGGGGGGGGAGGGGGGGGGGGGAGAGGATATCTGGCACTGGGGGGGGGGAATATCTGGCACTGGGGGGGGGGAATATCTGGCACTGGGGGGGGGGGAATATCTGGCACTGGGGGGGGAATATCTGGCACTGGGGGGGGGAATATCTGGCACTGGGGGGGGAATATCTGGCACTGGGGGGGGGGAATATCTGGCACTGGGGGCATATCTGGCACTGGGGGCATATATGGCACTGGGGGCATATATGGCACTGGGGGCATATATGGCACTGGGGGCATATATGGCACTGGGGGCATATATGGCACTGGGGGGGGAATATCTGGCACTGGGGCATATATGGCACTGGGGGGGGAATATCTGGCACTGGGGGAATATCTGGCACTGGGGCATATATGGCACTGGGGGGGGGGAATATCTGGCACTGGGGGCATATATGGCACTGGGGGGGAATATCTGGCACTGGGGGGGAATATCTGGCACTGGGGGGGAATATCTGGCACTGGGGGCATATATGGCACTGGGGGGGAATATCTGGCACTGGGGGCATATATGGCACTGGGGGCATATATGGCACTGGGGGCATATATGGCACTGGGGGGGAATATCTGGCACTGGGGGGGAATATATGGCACTGGGGGGGAATATATGGCACTGGGGGGGAATATATGTGTACCTGGCACATGGGGGGGGGGGGGCTATATTTGGCACTGGGGCATGTGAGTACCTGGCACCGTGGGGGAATATCTGGCACTGGGAGCACAGCCCTAGCAACAAGGACTACCTCCTAGCAAAGAGCATGACACCCAGTGCATGAAACACCTGGCAACGAGCATGACACCCAGTGCATGAAACACCTGGCAACGAGCATGACACCCAGTGCATGAAACACCTGGCAACGAGCATGACACCCTGAGCATGAAAACCCCTGGCACCGTGCATGGAACCAAGAGCATGAAACCCCTGGCAACGAGCATGACACCCAGTGCATGAAACCCCTGACAACGAGCAGGTAATTGAAAAGTAATTAGAAGCCTTACTGTAGGACTTAATGTGTAATGGGCATTACAGTGTGTGGCATAATGTATCACGGACATTGCGGTGTGTGTCATAATGTGTCACAGGCATTACGGTGTATGGTATACTATATCGCGGGCATTGTGATATGTGGTATAATGTCTCAGGGTCATTGCAGTGTGTGGCATAATGTATCACGGACATTGCGGTGTGTGTCATAATGTGTCAGGCATTACGGTGTGTGGTATACTATATCACGGGCATTGTGGTATGTGGTATAATGTCTCAGGGTCATTGCAGTGTGGCATAATACATAACTGGCATTGCGGTGTGTGGCATAGGGTATAACGGGCAGGGCATTGCGGTATGTGTCACAGGCATTACGGTGTATGGTATACTATATCACGGGCATTGTGGTATAATGTCTCAAGGTCATTGCAGTGTGTGGCATAATGTGTCACAGGCATTGTATGTGCTATAATGTATCGGGCATTGCAGTGTGTGTCATAATGTATCACGGACATTACGGTGTGTGTCATAATGTGTCACAGACATTGTATGTGCTATAATGTATCAGGGGCATTGCAGTGTATAGCATAATGTATAACGGGCATTGCGATTCCTGTCATAATGTGTCACAGGCATTACGGTGTGTGGCATAATGTGTCACAGGCATTACGGTGTGTGGCATAATGTGTCACAGGCATTACGGTGTGTGGCATAATGTGTCGGGGCATTACAGTGTGTGCATATTGTGTCATGTGCATTATTGTGTGCGGCATAATGTCTAAGGGCCATTGCAGTATGTGGCACAATGTATACTGGGCATTACTATAAGGAGGAAAAATGACAAATAATGTAAGGGGCATGAATCAGGATTATTTTTCTTTCCTGTGGTGGCCAACGTCTGGGCGTGCAGGTTGCAAAACTGGGGTATAAGGTAGTCTTTTCCTGCAATGCCACGCCCCTTTATGCGAAACCACGCCCATTCCAACGAAACCACACCCCTTTTTTGTTGCGCGCGACGAAGGCGCGCGCATATTTATCCCTTTCTTGCTCCCAATTATGGAGCATGAGGGGGGGGGGGGGGCGCCGAAGAATTTTTTTGGCTTGGGGGAGAAAAATTTCTAGTTACGCCACTGTCATCCACCCAATAGACTGACCTTGCTGCAAGAGTTTCACCTTTTAAGTAAGCTCATTTTTCTTGGGTGGAAAATGCCTTGGAAGTTATGATGAGTTGAAGCTTACTGTCAGCAACTGGTTCAGTGGACTGGAGGCAGCAGAGTACAACAAGGGGATTCTAAAGCTAGTGGACAGATATGATAGATGCTTAAATGAAGGAGAGGACTACAAGGAAAAATATACAAAATGTACCATGTGTTTATAAAATAATTAAATAAAAACTAACCCTTGTATATTTTTAGGTCATTCTAATGTACAGTACAACATTTAATCCTGATATACATCATTATATCTACATAATACATAGTTACTGTATATTCTGAATGGAGACCATCAAGGTGGAGGAGTAGTGGGCCGTGACTAGCGTCATGGTGGCCCCACATCCAACCATACAATTATGTAAATTTGCAGGATTTTTCATCAGGGCTGGCGATATGGTGATAGGATCTACAGTACCACAAAGCCCTTGGATCTACCACGTCACTGGGGAAATTCAGTAATCTCTCTGACATTCTGGGAGCGTAAGCCTAGTTACTTATGTGTTCAGTAGAGAAGAAACAAAATGAAAACATTTATGCCCAAATACTTGGAGGTAATATACTTAAACAATATGAATGTTTAATAAATCTATTACATACAAAGCAGATGTAATTTGTATATGGTTACCACCTTGCTAGAATGTCATTTTGTAAATACAGATCTGCATTTCGGGAATACATAAAAATTTGCCTTTGAAATCTAAGTCCAAGAAAGATCATAGGGGAAAGGTAAAAAAAGAAATATAATGATATTTGAACACACTGTATATTGGTAAACATTAACCTTTATTTTCAGCACTTATGCAAAGGAATCCGTACAATAGGTCATGTCTTTAGCTATAGCTGGAGAAGAAAAAGAGGCAGATATAAAAAAAAGACTTATAATAGGCAAAGCAGTACATTTTTGTACATAAACTGGCCTCTTGCTTTAGCATTACATGCTTGAAAGACTGCAGAGTTGCAAGCTGGAAAATGTATTGCACGCTGTCACGGACATGGCTTGAATGGAAACGCTGAATATGAATAAACCTGCAGTGTGGTCTTTAAGCTGATAAAGCATTCACTTCCAAAATATAGCTAAATCAGCCAGTCACCGGCTGGTGTTATTTGAATATCAGGACCAAAACCGTGAACGCTCTCCTGACATCGTATTAGATTTGTTTATAGTGAGAATTAAGTTTCCCAATTAAGTGGTGAATAGCCCGCCACATCAGGTATTTGTTGTTCCACACACCTGTTTTTAAAAATAGCATTTTTATTTTTATGCTACAACAGAGTTCTAACTGAGAGCTAAAAAACTACTTGTACACATGAACAATTAAAATCCAAAATTATATATATATATATATATATATATATATATATATTATATATATATATATATATATATATTTATTATAAGATTTTACTTACCGGCAAATCTATTTCTCGTAGTCCGTAGTGGATGATGGGGACTCCGTAAGGACCATGGGGAATAGACGGGCTCCGCAGGAGACAGGGCACTTTAAGAAAGAATTTGGATTCTGGTGTGCTCTGGCTCCTCCCTCTATGTCCCTCCTCCAGACCTCAGTTAGAGAAACTGTGCCCGGAAGAGCTGACAGTACAAGGAAAGGATTTTGGAATCCAGGGCAAGACTCATACCAGTCACACCAATCACACCGTATAACTTGTGATAAACTTACCCAGTTAACAGTATGAACAACAATGGAGCATCAGATCAACCCTGATGCAGCCATAACATAACCCTTATTTAAGCAATAACTATATACAAGTATTGCAGAAGTCGTCCGCACTTGGGACGGGCGCCCAGCATCCACTACGGACTACGAGAAATAGATTTACTGGTAAGTAAAATCTTATTTTCTCTAACGTCCTAGTGGATGCTGGGGACTCCGTAAGGACCATGGGGATTATACCAAAGCTCCCAAACGGGCGGGAGAGTGCGGATGACTCTGCAGCACCGAATGAGCAAACACAAGGTCCTCCTCAGCCAGGGTATCAAACTTGTAGAACTTTGCAAAAGTGTTCGAACCTGACCAAGTAGCTGCTCGGCAAAGCTGTAATGCCGAGACCCCTCGGGCAGCCGCCCAAGAAGAGCCCACCTTCCTTGTGGAGTGGGCTTTTACTGATTTTGGCAGCGGCAATCCAGCCGCAGAATGAGCCTGCTGAATCGTGTTACAGATCCAGCGAGCAATAGTTTGCTTTGAAGCAGGAGCAACCAGCTTGTTGGATGCATACAGGATAAACAGCGACTCAGTTTTCCTGACTCTAGCCGTTCTGGCTACATAAACCTTCAAAGCCCTGACCACATCTAGTAACTCGGAATCCTCCAAGTCACGAGTAGCCACAGGCACCACAATAGGTTGGTTCATATAAAAAGATGACACCACTTTTGGCAGAAATTGTGGACGGGTCAGCAATTCTGCCCTGTCCATATGGAAAACCAGATAGGGGCTTTTATGTGACAAAGCCGCTAATTCTGACACACGCCTAGCTGAAGCCAAGGCTAATAGCATGACCACCTTCCACGTGAGAAATTTTAACTCCACGGTTTTAAGTGGCTCAAACCAGTGTGACTTCAGGAAACTCAACACCACGTTAAGATCCCAAGGTGCCACTGGAGGCACAAAAGGGGGCTGAATATGCAGCACTCCCTTTACAAACGTCTGAACTTCAGGCAGAGAAGCCAGTTCTTTTTGAAAGAAAAAATACAGGGCCGAAATCTGGACCTTAATGGAACCCAATTTTAGGCCCAAAGTCACTCCCGCCTGTAGGAAGTGAAGGAAATGGCCCAACTGGAATTCCTCCGTGGGGGCATTCCTGGCCTCACACCAAGCAACATATTTTCGCCATATACGGTGATGATGTTTAGCCGTCACGTCCTTCCTAGCCTTTATCAGCGTAGGAATAACCTCATCCGGAATGCCTTTTTCTGCTAGGATCCGGCGTTCAACTGCCATGCCGTCAAATGCAGCCGCGGTAAGTCTTGGAACAGACAGGGCCCCTGTTGCAACAAGTCCTGTCTTAGAGGCAGAGGCCACGGGTCCTCTGTGAGCATTTCTTGCAGATCTGGATACCAAGTCCTTCTTGGCCAATCCGGAACAATGAGTATTGTTCTCACTCCTCTTTTTCTTATGATTCTCAGCACCTTGGGTATGAGAGGAAGAGGAGGAAATACATAAACCGACTGGAACACCCACGGTGACACTAGTGCGTCTACAGCTATCACCTGAGGGTCTCTTGACCTGGCGCAATACCTCTGTAGCTTTTTGTTGAGGCGGGATGCCATCATGTCCACCTGTGGCAGTTCCCACCGACTTGCAATCTGCGTGAAGACTTCTTGATGAAGTCCCCACTCTCCCGGGTGGAGGTCGTGCCTGCTGAGGAAGTCTGCTTCCCAGTTGTCCACTCCCGGAATGAACACTGCTGACAGTGCGCTTATGTGATTCTCCGCCCAGCGAAGAATTCTGGTGGCTTCTGCCATCGCCACCCCTGCTCCTTGTGCCGCCTTGGCGGTTTACATGAGCCACTGCGGTGATGTGGTCTGACTGAATCAGAACTGTTTGGTCGCGAAGCAGGGTCTCCGCTCGACGTAGGGCGTTGTATATGGCCCTTAGTTCCAGTATATTGATGTGAAGGCAAGTCTCCTGACTTGACCACAGACCTTGGAAATTTCTTCCCTGTGTGACTGCCCCCCACCCTCGGAGGCTTGCATCCGTGGTCACCAGGACCCAGTCCTGAATGCCGAATCTGCGGCCCTCGAGAAGGTGAGCACTCTGCAGCCACCACAGGAGAGACACCCTGGCCCTGGGGGATAGGGTGATCAGCCGATGCATCTGAAGATGTGATCCGGACCACTTGTCCAACAGATCCCATTGAAAGGTCCTCGCATGGAACCTGCCGAAGGTAATGGCCTCGTATGATGCCCCCATCTTTCCCAGTACTCGCGTGCAGTGATGCACCGACACCTATTTTGGTTTTAATAGGTCTCTGACCAGTGTCATGAGCTCCTGAGCGTTCTCCATCGGGAGATAAACCCTCTTCTGGTCTGTGTCCAGAATCATGCCCAGGAAGGGCAGACGAGTCGTAGGAATCAACTGCGACTTTGGAATATTTAGAATCCAGCCGTGCTGTTGTAACACTTCCCGAGAGCGTGCTACGCTGATCAGCAACTGCTCTCTGGACCTCGCCTTTATGAGGAGATCGTCCAAGTATGGGATAATTGTCACCCCTTGCTTTCGCAGGAGCACCATCATTTCCGCCATTACCTTGGTAAATATTCTCGGTGCCGTGGAGAGACCAAACGGCAACGTCTGGAATTGGTAATGACAATCCTGTACCACAAATCTGAGGTACGCCTGATGAGGTGGATAAATGGGGACATGAAGGTATGCATCCTTTATGTCCAGAGACACCAAAAAATCCCCCCCTTCCAGGCTTGCGATGACCGCTCTGAGCGATTCCATCTTGAACTTGAACCTTTTCAGGTATATGTTCAGGGATTTTAAATTCAATATGGGTCTGACCGAACCGTCCTGTTTCGGTACCCCAAACATGGTCGAATAATAACCCTTTCCTTGTTGAAGGAGGGGAACCTTGACCACCACCTGCTGAAGATACAATTTGTGAATTGCAGCCAACACTATTTCCCTCTCTAAGGGGGAAGCTGGCAGGGCCGATTTGAGGTATCGGTGAGGGGGCATCTCCTCGAATTCCAGCCTGTATCCCTGAGACACAATCTCTATTGCCCAGGGATCCACCTGGGAGTGAACCCACTTGTGGCTGAAATTTCGGAGACACGCCCCCACCGGGCCAAGCTCCGCCTGTGGAGCCCCAGCGTCATGCGGTGGATTTAGTGGAAGCCGGGGAGGACTTCTGTTCCTGGGAACTAGCTGTGTTGTGCAGCTTCTTTCCTCTGCCCCTGCCTCTGGCAAGAAAGGACGCACCTCGGACTTTCTTGCCTTTTTGTGAACAAAAGGACTGCATTTGGTAATACGGTTGTGAGGGAACATATGGCAAAAAATTTTACTTTCCAGCAGTAGCTGTGGAGACCAGGTCCGAGAGACCCTCCCCAAACAATTCCTCACCCTTGTAAGGTAAAACCTCCATGTGCCTTTTTGAGTCGGCATGGCCTGTCCATTGCAGAGTCCACAGGACCCTTCTGGCAGAAATCGACATTGCATGTATTCTAGAGCCCAGTAGGCTAATGTCTCTTTGAGCATCTCTCATATATAGGACAGCGTCTTTTATATGCCCCAGGGTCATTAATATAGTATCCTTGTCCAAGGTATCAAGTTCCTCAGATAAGGTATCCGTCCATGCTGCTACAGCACTACACACCCAGGCCGACGCAATTGCCGGCCTTAGTAAGGTACCTGAATGTGTATAAATGGACTTCAGGGTACCCTCTTGCTTTCTATCCGCAGCATCTTTTAGGGTGGCCGTATCCTGTGATGGCAGGGCTACCCTCTTGGATAAGCGTGTTAGAGCTTTGTCCACCCTAGGGGAGGATTCCCAGCGTAACCTGTCCGTTGGCGGGAAAGGATACGCCATAAGCATCCGTTTGGAAATCTGCAGTTTTTTATCTGGAGATTCCCAAGCCTTTTCACATAACTCATTTAGCTCATGTGAAGGGGGAAAGGTCACCACCTGCCTTTTTTCCCCATACATATGAACCCTCTTGTCAGGGACTGGGGTTTCCTCTGTGATGCGCAACACCTCCTTCATTGCTATAATCATATAACGGATGGCTTTAGCCAATTTAGGCTGTAACTTTGCATCATCGTAATCGACACTGGAGTCAGAATCCGTGTCGGTATCTGTGTCAACAATTTGGGATAGTGGGCGCTTCTGAGACCCTGACGGCCTCTGCGACATAGGATCAGGCATGGGCTGAGACCCCCCGGACTGTCCTAAGGTTTCAGCTTTATCCAACCTTTTATGCAAGGAATTAACATTATCATTTAAAACCTTCCACATATCCATCCAATCAGGTGTTGGCGCCGTCGGCGGAGACACCACATTCATTTGCTCCCGCTATGCTTCCACATAGCCTTCCTCGTCAAACATGTCGACACAAGCGTACCGACACACCACACACACAGGGGATGCTCTTTTTGAAGACAGTTCCCCCACAAGGCCCTTTGGAGAGAGAGAGAGTATGCCAGCACACACCCCAGCGCTATATGTCCCAGGAATCACACAGTAACTTAGTGTTAACCCAGTAAGCTGCTATATTATATGTTTTTGCGCCTAATTTATGTGCCCCCCCCTCTCTTTTTACCCTCTTCTACCGTGAATCTGCAGGGGAGAGCCTGGGGAGCTTCCTCTCAGCGGAGCTGTGGAGAAAAAATGGCGCTGGTGAGTGCTGAGGAAGAAGCCCCGCCCCCTCAGCGGCGGGCTTCTGTCCCGCGTTTCTGTACAATATAATGGCGGGAGCTCATGCATATATACAGTGTCCAACTGTATATATGCCCAACTTTTGCCAAGAGGTCCTAATTGCTGCCCAGGGCGCCCCCCCTGCGCCCTGCACCCTACAGTGACCGGAGTATGTGGGTGTAGTATGGGAGCAATGGCGCACAGCTGCAGTGCTGTGCGCTACCTCAGTTTGAAGACTGGAGTCTTCTGCCGCAGATTTTGAAGTCTTCTTGCTTCTTTCACCCGGCTTCTGTCTTCCGGCTCTGCGAGGGGGACGGCGGCGCGGCTCCGGGATCGGACGACAAAGGGTGAGATCCTGTGTACGATCCCTCTGGAGCTAATGGTGTCCAGTAGCCTAAGAAGCAGGACCTAGCTTCAGAGAGTAGGGCTGCTTCTCTCCCCTCAGTCCCACGATGCAGGGAGTCTGTTGCCAGCAGATCTCCCTGAAAATAAAAAACCTAACAAAATACTTTCTTATAGCAAGCGTAGGAGAGCTCACTAAACAGCACCCAGCTCGTCCGGGCACAGATTCAAACTGAGGTCTGGAGGAGGGACATAGAGGGAGGAGCCAGAGCACACCAGAATCCAAATTCTTTCTTAAAGTGCCCTGTCTCCTGCGGAGCCCGTCTATTCCCCATGGTCCTTACGGAGTCCCCAGCATCCACTAGGACGTTAGAGAAATAAATATATATATATATATATATATATATATATATATATATATATATATATATATATATATATATATACACACACACATATATATATATATATATATATATATATATATATATATATATATATATATATATACATATATATATATATATATATATATATACATATACACATATATATACACATATATACACACACACACACACACACACACACACAGTATATTTTTAAAATTAATACATGCACGTACCCCTCATGCCTGTGTAGCAGGGACAGACCGCCCCACCAGAAACATGGGACAGTCCCCACTGGGCCGGCATGCGCGACAGTGTGTTTTTTCCAGACCTTAGTGGCCATGTAACTACCATGGGAGCAGGAAGTTCCTTTGCTTCTGAGCCACCTCCTCAACACACAGCTGAAGGCGGCTGCTGGCCAAATGCTACTGTGCAAAGCCAGTCTCCAAAGGGACCCATCTGTCCCAGTGAAGGGTCTCTGGAGCAATTTCCTCTCCCCTCTCCAATTTATCACACACTCTGAGTCCATTAATGCACATTTTACTTTTTCCTGTGGGGACCAATGTGTTATTTTTTTTCTTGTGCAATATAGTCGTCTGTACATGTGTCTAAGATGCACCATGCATTCGTGCCAATGGTCTTTGTACAGAGTCATATGCACAAAGAAATGTATTAGTAAAGTGTTGGCCTTTCCCGTACGGTTACAGGAGGTTGGCTAATCATACATAGACATGTATGGGTGTGTTATCGGAGTGACAGAGGCATATTGCTGGAAGTGGTTGCGTACAGACACACTGAATTGGCCAAATTGGACACACTGTGGAGGCCATATTCAGATGGATGATATGCACTGTTAACCGTCTCTATTGAAAAAGGACCGCATTACATGAATGATGCAGTAACATACGGTATGTAAACAATGGGCTGGTGTTTCAGTGGTGCAAACAACGGTAATACACAAAGCATGATTGTAGCATCTGTAGACATTGAAAGTGGGCATCTCAGTCCTTGCACATTTGGATGTATGGATGTACACCAGAGAAGGGCAATGTAGCAGTATTAGTATAAAGTCACAGACGCAACTGCAGCAAGAGATGGAAGGAACTGCATCCAACTCAGAATTAGGCCATACAAGAGCGAGTATCCTGCCCCCTTGGACAAAGCCCACTACCTTTAGGACTGCTTCCAGAAATATCCTGGGCTGGTTTTCCATCACAACCCACCCCTGCTGTGTAGTATACATCTCATCACTGTCCTCTGCCCAGACAAGCTCATGGTTGTACAAGGGGTGTCTACACATGCAATTTAATAAGTCACAAGATGTAGATAGAGGTGTTGGTGCAAGTATTTATTTAATGAATGCAGTGCCTCACAATGACTTGTTGGAATAGCAACCATTTTATATTTACATCCCTGTACTTGCACAGGTTGCAATGTGTAAGATGGCAAGTATAGAGAACTATACTGTGTTCTTAGAACACTGCTTCCATCCCACCTCACAATTATAGTATTACTTTTAACAGGGGGTTCTCGCATACAGACTTGGTTTGTCCCTCAACATCCCCCTAATGACTCCCACTCTCACTTGTCACCAATCAGCATGAACACACAGCAGCAGCTGAACTAGACGGTGAAGCCAGTGCATTGCACCGGTGCCTGCAGCACTGAAAGTGCAAACAGCCGCCATTAACATTACTATTAAATAGTCTGAATGACTCATAGTACGCAAGCCGGCCAATGTGGGCCGTAACAAAGACAACGGTTCAGCCGAAGAGAGGAGGGGGGGGGGGGGGGGGGGGGGCAGCAGAGTGTCAGTGAGTGCATCCAATCTCTGCTGTGCCTGCCTCCTCTGGAAATGATCTGTTTTATGTGGCAGCTGGTACCTCCTCCAGACCAGGCACCCATGTGCTGCTGCTGTACCCAAAGACTCCATCCCTTCTGCAGGACCAGGAATGCACCCACTGTGGCGGATCTGTGCACCTGCTGTGAGGGATAAGTAATGCCCCTGGCTGACTCTAGCAAACTCCTTGGCTCTCCCCTCATTCAGCAGCAGAAAGAAGACAGGAGAAGATAGATAGAAAGAAGCAGCAGCAGCAGCGAGCAGGTAAGTAAAAAAAATAAAAAAATAAATCTGTGATTAACTAACACACCTGCCTCAGCTCTCTCACTGTATCCGATGCCCTCCTTCTCTTATACCCTTCCGCCCTATAGTCTATTCCGCTCCGTCCGAGGACCAGGCCCGGCCCCTTCTTCCACATTTCCCTGCCGCCCACTAATCGGCTCCCCCTGTCCAGAGGACTAGGCCTGCGCCCCTCCCTCCACTCCATGCCACTCTTGTTCAAATCTGTATGGACCTCCGTAGGACAGAAGAGCTGAGACTGAGAGATGTTCCTCACGATAAGCTCCTGTGAAGGGAGGCATGGAGATGTTCTAATGTTATTGTGGGGAATGTAGTGCAGCATGTAGGGGGATGTAGTGTAGCTACTAGTGATGTGGTGTAGCATATAGGGGATGCGGTGTAGTGATAAAATGCAGTGTATGGGGAGGATGTAGTGATGTTGCGCAGCATATATGGGGTATGTAGTGTAGTGATGTTGTACAGCATATAGGGGGGGTGTAGTGATGTAGTTCAGCGACCAGGGGGATGTAGTTTAATGATGTAATGTAGTGTATATCAGCATGTAGTATAGTGATGGAGTGTAATAGTGCCATGATGTAGTGTAGTGATGGAGTGTGTGTGGGGGGGGGGGGGGGGGGAGGGGGGGCGCATGTAGCAGGGCATGCTGCTGGGGGCTTATGTGGCAGAAGCTTAGGGCATTTGAGTAACACACTGCTGTGAAGGGGGCATGTGAGGAAGACACTGGATGCATTTGTGGGACACAATGGGGAATGTGTGGAGAACACTGCTGTGGAGGCAGCAGAGCCACACATCGCAACAAGGTACTAACAGGCTCATTTTTCTTTAGTGGGGTGGGGACCAAATCATATGGGCCCACATCTTGCTAGTTCTACCACTGCCAGACAATCACTCTGTTACATAAAGAGTATATCATAGATAGAAAATTTGTTGTACTGTTTATCTGTCCGGTTATGCATTTGTACATCCCTGCACCGATAGGGATGAAACCAATGCGAGATGGTCCAGTTGGATCCTGGCCAGGTCTTACGGAGGTTAGGGTCCTGATCGGACCTCACGTTGGAATGCCCTGGGCATAACTTTGACCCAGGGAGTCTGTTCTGGCCCTTCCACTGTATGGATCTGGAAAAAACTTCACAGAGTAACATTGGATCCCAGAAGACATACTAGGGGAGTGGGGTTCAAGTCGGGCCTCTCGGCGTACGCTGGCTAGAACTTTGACACAGGGGGCCTGTTCTAGGATGGATTTGGATGAAAACTTTAATGAATTGTAATAACTGACTGAAATAGCCATAAATCACTGAACTAAAATAACTGACAGAAATGGAGGTGGGAAAAAAGTTGCGTACCCAAAAGCCTTGGAATAGCAATACTGATAACAGAAGGAAAATTTTAAACCCAACTCGCAATGGAATAGGGATTATAAAACTGAACAGAAAGAAAAAAGCTGGGGATCAGGGCTGCCGGCGACACTGTAAAAAAACCAAAAACATTCACTGGGCAGCCACCACATGAGTGTGTTGGAAGAGCTACTAATTATTTTTAATATGTTGCCAGTTACATCCAGCTCATTATGTCATTTAATGACATATGATACATGCAGATAACTATTAAGGATGAATTAAACTCCTCCACCTCACTTTGTATCCCTCTGCATAAATACACATACACATCCAGGTTTATCAAAGGTAAAAAAACAACTGAGGTTCCTCCCGAGATGGGAAGGGACTGAGGGTGCAAAGTATAAAGTTATACATACAGTATGTAGAAAACGAGACATGATTTATATACTTGTCTGACCTTGTACCAACACAATGAAGTAGCACAGGCTACTATAACTATTAGAATATTCATATTTGTACACATCTTACATCTTAGCTGTATTATGTCTTGAGAATGTGTGGTGCTCTGTTACCTGTACTCTATTTCTGTTATTTATTTACTGTAATGCAATGTTTTGTCCCCTGTACTGTCCTTTGTACGGCGCTGCGAAACACATGTGGCGCCTTATAAATAAAATGTAATAATAATAATAATAATATTATTTGTATTTTGCCTGAGGACGCAACACTGAAAATGGGAAAGACATTTATCAGATAAGGGAGTATGGGAGGAAAAATAAAAATAAAAAAAATAATCTGGGTAAGTCATCAACCCCCTCCTTTCATCATATTTATATGCATATTTGTAGATAAAAGTTAGCTTCCAAGTAAGGAAAATAGGGATTACGTTGACACCAGCTGTATTTTATAACTTTTTAAAACACTAATATTTGTGATCAACCAAGCTCTATTTCCTCTCAGGCTGGACTATTCTCATATTTCTGTAACGTCAGCATGGTTTACGGTCATTAGGTCGACATGTATTAGGTTTTTTTCATTTTTTATACTTTTTTATACTTTACGATCCACGTGGACTACGACTGGGAATAGTAACCTTGCCCAAAGCTCGCTTGCCATGCGAGTGAACACGGTGCACTAATTCGGGTTCCCCGTCACTTTACAAAGAAAACGACACCAAAAAAAGTTAAAAAAACTCATGTCGCCTTTTTCCATGTCGACCTAATGACCATGTAGACCTAATGCATGTCAACCAATAGAGGTCCACCTAATGACCCATACCCCGTCAACATATCCTTATGCCACTGTACAATCCGGCTCTTCATGTCTTGCGCCAGCGGGGTTGCAATGTAATTTATATAGAAAAGTCACAGAAATACACACCAGGTTTGCATGCCGGTAGAGGCCAGCCAAGCTCCCAGCATGTATTTCTATGGTGTACAACCACAAGAAACCCTTGCGTACGTCATACATATATTGTAGGTTTGAGCAGAACACCAGAATTGATAATGCTAGTTAACAGTGGTAACTAATATGCCACAAAAGATATTATACCATTGGATAAGGTCTTTATTATGCAGCCTATGTAATATTGTAAACCAGCCCTTTTAAGTGTCTCAAGTAAAAGGGGTTGCCTGTTCTAGTCTTGTCAAATTAAACTTTTTTATTTGTGTGTGTTATACTAAGGAACACCGTAATCTAAATCCTGATACAGTGTACAGATTATCTGCATATTATATAGTTTATGTCCATCGTTGGTCTCCCAAGTCAGAGAAATAAAACCTGCCTATATGCAGTCTTAAGGGACTCATATCAGGCAGGTACCGGGGCAATTCCCCGTTCTGCCGATGCCGGGGAAATCCAACATGTTGGAAATCCTTAATTTGCCGATCCAGACTAAAAAAAAAAAAAAATTATGAGGAGATTATTAACATGCTACTTCTTTTGCAGATTACCTGACGACTTGCCGATCATCGATGTCCACCGAATGGCAGATCGGATCAGCAGAATGGGGAATTGGGTCAGAGGTACGACCAGCATTAGTAGTTTACAATTGACCAGGTATCCTAGTCATTGATTCATAGCGCTATAGTAGCTCTTACTAAAATGAGTAATTGCATGTAAGAGCTTAAAGAGTAAGGGTGATGTAGCACTAGTACAGGTTACTTCTAATCAGGACTGCAAGACTATATAGAAGCCATTACTTTTTTTTTTTTTGCTTAAGTAATAATTTAGGATTTAAATACCAGACACTGGATTACGTTACCTTATCTCTTTTTGAACTATTTTGTAAGAGTCAAGGTATAACTGTCATATTGATGGTAATGAGCAAGTATTTGGGTAAATGCAGGTACAGTAAATGTCTCTAAGCAGGTTGGCCCACGGGAACTTCTGCTTCATTGCACCAAATGTTCATGGCTACCCATGCGCTCTCAATTTTCACAGCACTCTCAATTTTTTTTTAAATTAAACAAAAACAAAAACCCCAAAACAAAACCATGAGCAGCCTTTCAGCCTAATTGCTTAATAAAGATTAAACGTAGCATATCAAAATAATTACATAGTGGACCATTTTGCGAGGCAGTGCTCATTAGCAAATGTCCTTCATGTCAACTACCACACTATGGACCAGAATGCATTGATGGCAGCTAGAGCCAGTCGCTACAAGTTCCACATTTAAACATGACATGGCTATGACGTTCTACACACATTTAGCAGCAATTCAAAAAGAAGCAAACCCCAACCCTGCAGAAAGAAAAGGAAGCATAGCTCACACACCCTCCTCTGTGATAAAGCCCTAGCGTCTCATATCATTTTGACTAATTGCAAAAATGCACCATATAAACTACATAACATTAATTAGTAAAGCCAAAAAGGTATTGCATCCACATCAAGATAATTAGAATTCAACCCAGTAAAAAAACATTATGATACACAGGTGAAACAGTTACACAGAAGTACCAAAGCGGCTTACATTTCATTTATTCTCAGACTGCATGACTAATAATCAGATTTCACAAGGCAACAATGAGATTAAACACTATTGAATACTACCATCTAGTGGTAAATGCCGGAAGTGACATTTTATTTGGCTTTTGAAAGGTTTTTTTCGGTGTTGGTTTTACAATCATATTAAAACTACAGACATGCAGTTTTTTCATTGAAAGAATTATAAATAAATTTTTAAATACACTAACAAAATTCCTACCAGTGTAAGTAAACTCTAAAGCAGACCTGGTCATACAAAAAAATATTCTAGATCAAGGGTGGCCTATCAGTCACCCTAAAAAAATATCTATAGATACTGCAGTAAGCCATGCCCATCATACCCTCCACATGTCGGTCAGACCTCCCCAAAGGGCCACTCATACCCCTCCTTCCCATTACCATTGGTGACATCACACGGAGCACAAAAGGTGGAAGAGTGCACACACCACGTCCCATAATCTGAATAGACGTGCTACCTTCCGGCAAATCTCTAAAGGTCATATGGTGCAGAAGCAAGTGTCAATCTGGTCCCAGAACTGTGGGTCGGCCACCCTAGATGAATCAGAGTTCAATAGAGAGCAATGTTACACAGCGAAGCATAAGACCAATATTTCCATACAAAGGACACTGGTCAGTGAATTGCCGGTTCCTTTATGGCTGGTAAGCAAAAACACAGAACTGCCCAGGAGACTACCAGCCCTAAATGCTATGGTACTTCCTAACCTCCTGGAGTTGGGTTAAGAAGATAGGGGAAGAGCCATGACTAGACATTTTGGTACCCTGCGCGCGAACTCGCAGGAAAGGGGAATGGTCCCACAATAGTACCCGCCAATTCAAATTACATCACACAGCAGTGCGACCTTATTCACATTATGCCATACAGCAGTACCCCTTATAAAACAGTATACCACACATTAGTACCCCTCATACATCGTATGCCACACAGTAGTACTACTTATAAACTTTATGCCACAATAGTAAGCCTTATACACAGTATACCACACAGTAGTACCCCTTATACACGTTATGCCACAGTAGTACCACTTATACAACAGTCTGCCACACGGTAGTACACCCTTTATATACAGTATACCACACAGCAATACATCCCTTATACACAGCATGTATTTGTTTTAGCATGTTTATGTGGCCAATATGAGTTTCCATGAGGCGAGATGGTGTTTTTTTGCATCACATATGTCGATTATTCCTCCATCTGAATGTGAGGGAGGTGGACGTGATATGCCTAGTAAATGGGTGATTATGTTGCCCTTTATGCCACAAACTGATGCGACTACAGTAACTAAGCATATATCCTTATATGACATCTGCATCTTGCAAACACTTCAATCTTCCAAGGAAATTAAGCAATAATAAGGTCACATAATATGTGATTAACAGTGAGAATAGTGATACACATTATGTGGGCACCAATTTTGACCTCACCCATCAACTCAGGACTGGGATTATACTGCTCACCACAGCAAGATGAAGGCCATATTAATATTCTATACAATATCTAATTTTTGCATATGGAAATAACTCCATGTCCTTCTCCTTCTAGCAGCGTCTTAATACATGTAGCAGTGCACTTACGGAGTCTGATCACCTGACTCTAGAGTGACTCAGCTGCTGCAGTGCTGGCTGCCCATAACGGCTGCTGGAGCCGGGAGGGTTGGAGCAAATGGGGGAAGGGAAGGGGGGGGGGGGGCGGCGGCAGAGCTTCCCGCTGTAATGTACAGTATGTAGTGGTGCACTCAGCAAAAGTAGCCAGGTGTGCCGCTACATACATTACAGCTGGCACTGCTGCAGCTGGCAGTAGCGGTGATGGATATTGCGGATGTCAGGTGGATGCAGGTGTGGCCAGATCTCCGCCAACAGGACATATATGTTGCATATGCGCTGTGTGCCAAGCACCATCCTAGTTACGGTCCTGCGTGGTGTAGTCATATTATCTTATGCTCCTAAACCTCCCCATTGTCTGCATAAACTTAAGCCTATTGTTGACAATCAGTCCCAGCACCCTTATGTACACACTGAAAGATTTATAGTATAATAGGCAACTACAGAAGTACATGCAAGAGACTACAATTTCCACACTAAAACACACAGGTGTTCTCCCCCAGAACCATCTGTGCTCCATTTGACAAAAAATAAAACTAAGACATCCCTCAATATGCAGGGCTGCACCCAAGGGCTTGTCAATACAATGCCGGCTCCTTCTCAGTGACAGGAGCCAGTTACTGCAGGATAATGTCACACTGCAGCACCCAGTTCCCGTCACTGCGGAGGGGGAGGGATTTTGCTGTTAACCTCTCAGAGGGTTACATCCGGGAGCGGCCAACACCCCCCTTGTGATGCCTGTGGTGCTACTCAAGTTCAGATTTTCAGCTCTGGGTATATAGATCTTTTTATATGGAAGTGTAGGAGTTCCTTGAATTGTTCGCTATATTATGGTACAGGTTAATCTCTACAGACCTGACTATTGTTTTGGATGGTGATGTGCAACGGTGTTTATGGGTATTTGGATTTTCTTATTGCCCTCTGCAAACTCTCCCTTTTATCCTCTACTTAAATACCCGCCAGTAAAGTAAATTCCTGGTCATTATTAGATGAGCGAACATTATCTCATCACATTTGTCATTTCTCTTATGAAAACTTTGGATAACCTTTTTGGAGTCTACAGATTAGAATTTCTTCATACTGGACATTCCTGGTGGTAGTTGTCATGATTAGTCTAAGGGTGGGATTCAATTATTTTTAGCCCTTTTCACACCCGTTCTGTTTCTGCCCTCAGGGACGTTGTATCATTATTTCAGCTCGCTACCCCCGGAGTAGCGAGGCACCCAACCCTTTACACAGCTAAACCTGATTACTATGGGCGCAATATGCACAATAACCGGGATCATTTTAGAAAGGAATTTGGGCGTAATATATCATTTGAATCTCACCCAAAGAGTTGTTTTCTATGTATGTACGTTTATATATAATGACCATATTGATCTGAATGTTATTTTATACTTACATTTTCTTGCTTTAGGTTTTTTTTTAAACTTAGCAAGAGCCACCATGTTATGTAATGAAAACAAAAAATATGCAAAATTCTATTAATATATATATATATATTATATATATATATATATATATATATATACACATACACACACACACGCACACACACACATACACGTGACGTGCGGTGAGGTAAATGGCTCAGGAGGCACTGGCTAGCACCAGAGCCAGAGTTACACACAATATATGAGCCAAAGAGTACATCTAGGCATTATACACAGATGCAGCAGTAAACCCCTGGAAATTTGGTGAGTTTTGATCAGAGATGTGCGGAAGAGGTAGGAAGGGGAGGCACTGCCTCACCTGCCATAGACTTTTTTCTCCAGAGTTTTGGCTATAAAAAAAAATTAAAATAATGCAAAAATGATATTTCAAACATATTCTTTGTATTTTTCATATACTTTATACAGTAAAGACTGACACAAGCGTTAGTATGACAGGAAAGGCTCTGGCTCACCCCACGTCACTGATATATACACACATATACATTATATACACACAAATATGTATGCAGCATCAAACATTTTTACACTACGCAGAGATCCAGGGGCTGCAGTAACCTCACCTATAGCAGAATGCTGAATATAAGGTTAATATTGCTAATACAGATGTGTCCACATACATCCCATCCTCATTCTGTATCATGCCAGATAGCCATGGACTGTTATTTAGCCGTGGCAAGAAAGAACTAATCCTAAGTACTCATTTGTATATTGGAAAAATACTTGCTGATGTGGGAAGGGGGAGAAGACAGGATGGTTATGTTTAATGAGTGAAAATACTCTAAATGGAGAGGTACAGTGTTACTACACAACCCTAAA